>NC_079514.1:32857694-32951034 GCF_000801105.2 Raphanus sativus | reverse complement strand
TTCCTTTCCCTTGGGGATTTTGTCGTGCTTTCAATCCATGGTCAGAGCTGTTGGATCAAATCAATTCTTATCTCTTTGATATTGGATTGAGTAAAAAGTTTTTCCAGTCTCCTCTTCTGCATCAAATCACTAAATCCCTTTTGTTTGTGTTGGTTGATTTCTCTATTCAAGGATATGCGTTTAATCCTACCCTCTGATAATCGATCTTTGCTCTTGTAAAAGCTGATGAGCTTTAAGTAAAGTATCTTAGCGGATAGGAAGAGACGATGTTAGATTGATATCGGCTGATTTAACCGGATGTTTAGCAGAGTTGGCGTCTTTGGACGGTCCAGCAAAAGACTTCTTGTTGGTCAATCGAACTATCTCTGGTTTATAATATGCTGTAGTTTAAGGTTTCCAGAACACAAACAAAGGCTGTAAAGAAGAAGGAGAAAGAAGGTGTTGGAGTTTACTACAAGGCTTCTATTGATTCTAAGGTTTCGAGAAGATGTGAAGCTAAGAATCTTTCTATGACGGGGATGAATCAGACATGGTGGCGATAACGGAGGTTGCGCGGTGGTGAAGCAAAGCGGTGGGCCATGATTGCCTTTAACGGGAAGAAGACGTGTGGGTCCTTACGTGTCTTGACATCTATCATGCGTGACATGTTTTAATTTTTGAATGTTTATCTCTACCACTTAAAATTTCAATATTAATCTATGTTGTATATGTGTCTTGTTTTAAGTCCACACCTTGTAAGCCTTTTTGGGCCTTTAATGAAAACTTAGTTGACAAAAACGGAAGAGTCGGTTAATGTCTACCGACTTAACATAAAACGATAAAACCATTGGATAATCATTTTTCTCTTTTATTTTATCTTAACGCAAACAATTTTATTATAAAATTAAGATTATCTAGATATTTGAAATACTTTAAATTATATAAAATATATTTTTTTATAAGAATTTCATAAATGGAGATGGAAGATTGATTTTCGTACCTAAAGCTGACGAGCGACGAGACAACTAGTGATGGTTAAATAAAGGTATCAATCAGGTTATAATAACTGTCAAATGGATATATTTCTTTTAAGCATCTTATTTATGGAATTATTATTTTTTGCCATCTAACTTTATTAAAAGACTAAAGCCCACAAAGCATACAAGATAACAAAGCCCGAAGGCCCAACTGAAAGAAACCCATAAGAGAAAGAAAAACGACTAAAGCCTACTAAACTTAACTTGACACATAAGAAATCCGACTAACACCCATCAAATTTTGTAAAAGTGTAAAGGACACGTGTTAATCGAAAACGAAGAATAACATGCGTCGCAGAAACCTTCCACCTTCACCATCCTGAGAGTTATGCTGGAAACTGAACGACGCCGGAAAAATCTCTGAAAATAAGCGCTGCTTCACATTCCTCCAACGCCAGAGATCCTTCCCACAGAGAGCGTCCATCGAACAAAGCCGAAATCTCATCCGGATCACCAAACCACCAACACGGAATTAAATCTCAAAATTACAACATCTCCGCCTTCATCGCTTTCGCACCGTCTTCGGAAAGCTTCATCGACTATCGAGATCTCATCCAAGCGGACGAACCATCAAACTGAAGAGAAGAGTTACACCCAAACACACCCCCACTAGTCAAAATCGGAACCAAAACCCAATCACACGACGGGGAGTTTATCGAAAAGCCATTAGCGCAAAGTTTTGAAAGCCTCCATCCCCGGAGTCATAAGCCGGCGAAGATGGAGCTGTAAAAACCTCTATATCCCGAAGTCAAAAATTCGATCTGATAAACCAGAAGGAAAAATCTCGATTCATTTTCTTCCTAGAAAACATGCACAAAAAGAGAAACAAAAAAACACAAAACTGGACCGATGGTTACTGTGGAAGTTTACTCCATCGACCGGAGAAACTAGTCACGGCGGGGGTCTAGAGAGAAAGTAGAGTGTTTTTTACGCAAGTTTTACTAAAACTAATTAGAGTTAATCTAATTTGTGGATTTTTTTTTGGCCTCCAATAAATTGATTTTTTATTTTTGGCTGTTGTTTTTTTTTTGAATCAAAAGACTATTCTATTACTCAAATTTGAGGTGATCTAGGTAATCAGACCGAAATAGAATAACCAAAATAGCATAGAGTTCTACGAAAATTGCGAATAGTCCTGGCTAAGGAATGAACAATCAAATTTTTGGCTGTTGTTTCAAACGGTTTAAGATGACACGATAAATTTAAATTAAATATTATATATTTTTGGTGTTGTATAGTACTCTTTTTCTGTGTAATGATCGGTCACGTGGTGGCTGGTGGGTGGTGACAATTTTGATTCGTTTCACGTGAGTGTCGGTTCCAAAACCTGGCTGAGAACTAAACCTATAAAGATCATGTACGATATATGCATATAGTATAATAAATACTTTTGTTTTTCTGCTGCACAGTTTGTAGCTACATTCCACGTGGTGTAGAACATACTATCGCAAGTAATGAGTTCTACTGCATATAATTGTTTATTACTTTATATATATATATTTTATTTTTTATTACTTTATATATATATATAATATCTTATTCTTTTGTAAATTTAGTATACAGTATTCTTCTTAATAGTTATGTGCAATCTATTGGTCAAATGTTTGAAGTATTACTACGGTATTCATGGTTAGTCTACTCAGAATTATCTTATTACTGCAACAAGGCCCGTCTTATTTATATGAACCTTGAGCAAATTTCAGTTACAAAAAAAAAAAAAAACTTGAGCAAATTTAGTTCTATGAGAACAAAAAAATACAGTTTTGCAACAATGAATTATTAGGGGTACTATATCTCACATCCGGAATTATATGAGACATTAAATAATATAACTATTATATATCACATCGGAAATTTTAAAGGACACTAAATAATATATAAAAATTTATGGTCAATTCACTAATTATCCATTTGTTTAAGTTGGAAAGTCCATAATAAACATGATTCTAACATGGTATCTGAGTCCAAATTCTAAATATTATAAACCCTTAATTAATATAATCTTATCCGATCGGGTATAAATATCGTACTTAACCCTTTTCGACAGAATATAAATATCGTAACTAACTCGCTCGATTGAATATCATCTCGAGGAGGGTTACTATATTATATCCCACATTGAGAATTTTAAGAGATATTAAATAATATATAAATAGTTACGGTCAATCCGTTAATCAGCAATTAATTTTAAGTTGAAAATCTATAATAAACCCGAATAGAAACATTTAATTTTTTAAATCATTAAATTGTATAAGAAAAATTTCGGTTTTATGGGATTTAATGCAATTGTCCCTTGCACATGCCTGCAACATAAAATTGATCAACTATGAGATTATATTTGAGTCTTTGATTCATGAAGCATGACCAATTAATAAAAAACAAAGTATAATCGTGTAAACATGTTGACAAAAAAATATTTACACATTTTATCCTTTAAAATTATAAAAAGCTAGCAAAACACTAGAGCAATTTAAGTTGTATATGTATATGTGTCATAACAAGCGACACATCCATACATGTGAACATGTGGAATGCCGTTCTTTTTCTTCTATTTTGTGCAACTTTTTTTTTTTTTTTGCCATCTAAAAATAAATTTTATTAAGGGGTCAAGGCCCATAACGGCCAAACCCAACCGAAACCCAAAGGCCAGACAGTCCACTTACATCTAAACTTTAGTCCGACATAAAGGACACCTGAAACGGGCCTCAAGCCCAAACCAAACACAAACGCGCAGTTTCCACCGCCACGCGTCTTTTCGTAACTCCAGACCGTCCACGTGCGTCATCCACCAAGCACACGAGACACGCGTCATCTATCCATCCTTCGTGATCCAATGGCCGAGATTTTCGCCGGAACAAAAACGAAACGAGACGTGTTTCGCCGGAAGTCGCCGTCGACAAACCACCGCGCCCAATATCGCCGCCAAATATATTCCACCAGAGAGAATCATCGAGCCTGTCCCGAGATCTTATCCAGATCTTAACATACCACCGCTTGCGATTTGGAATCACTCCCTTCTCTTGTATCTTCGCCACCATAGCCTCATCACCGGAGATCTCATCCGCCGTAGAAATGAAGCCAGCCGCCGAAAATACTAACTCCTCACCGAGAGTAACCAAAATACGATGACCTTCCTTGGTCATCATCAAACCCAAAGAACTTTTCCGATAGTCGACGAGGTTCGGCTGAGGAAGCCTCCACCCCCCGAAGTCTAAAGCCGGCGACGGCTGAGCTTTGTGAGCCTCATCATCCCGGAAGCAAAACCCGAACATGCAGAGCGGGATCAAAAGATAAAACAAAAATTTTCTAGGCATATATACACGAAAGAGAAGAGAAAACAAGAAAGAAACACTTAAAGCCGGACCGGCGGTGGCTGTAGAAGCCCACCTCGCCGGCCGGAAACACTATGCACGGTGGTGTTTACTAGAGAGAAGGCGGAGCTCTCTCTTTCTCTCTTCTCCCCTATTTTGTGCAACTTATAACATAGTTTTCTATTTTTGAAAAGGACATATAACATAGTTTAAAATTTTAAAATATAACATAGTTTAAATATAACAAAGCTTTTATATAAAAAAATGATTGTTAGCTATCTAAGTATTGACCACCACATGATTAACTATGCAAAATAAACTAATGTACATCTAACTACGAATATATGTTATATATGACAACATCTTTCAATTTAACTATGTAGTTAATATCACAAATTTAATTTTATTAATCCAGAAAAACAACGTAAACATCGGAGACATAACTAAATTTAATTATCTCATTGATCAATTGCAATCTGATCCATCTGACCAAATTTAACTAAAATTTGATTCATCACGACAAAAAGGAAAATCAGTGAAATTATTTAATTTACAATCTGGTTAATCAAATTTTAATTGATAAATGGAAGAATTAAATGGGGTTAACGTCTCAGACGTCTACGTCACTTTTTGGATTGATGAAATTAAACTTGTGATGTTAATGAAATGCTCCTACCCCTCCACGGCTAATGGGTCGTTCACGCCCGCTTTCTCGGCCCGTGGGCCCCACCCTGTTCCAGTGGTTGATCCGTTAATTTAAAGGTTGGAAATTATTGTTTACTGACTTTGCAATTACCACATGACTTTTTCGTGATTTTGCCTCACTCGACGCTATGGCAAATCACTTCCCGATAGGTCACTCTTCCTTTCACTACTCTAGTTCAAGCATACGTAATTCTAGAGTTCTAAACGGATGTGTACCGAAAAATCTAAACACACTTTGGTAACATAGGTATCCAAATCAATTATCTTACGTCTTTTCATATATCACAATTCTGGAAGTTCAATTCATCATCTCTCAAAGAATGCAACATCCTCGTTTCCCTCCATGACAGGTCTCAAGACGCTTTTTGGGTCAGAACCAAGATAGCTAACCAAATCTGATACCACTTGTAACGTCCTGACCCGTCCACGGCTAATGGGCCGTCCACGCCCGCTCTTTCGGCCGTGGGCCCCATCCCCTTCCATCAATCGGTCCATTAATTTGAAGAGTCAGGACCTCATCAGTCATCACGACCTCAGTCAAGACTGTATACCTCAAATCTCATCTAATCAACTTTGTTTTTTCGCTGGATCACCAATGAGAAGACATGAGCTATTAATAAGGGGATTTGCTTATGTGCCAGATGTTGACTGGCCAGTAAATAGTTGTTAACTACCTAGAAATGTGGCATTTAGTGAACTCAACAGCTGTTATCACAGTACGACTTAATAAAAACAAAAACGTGTTTAATTGTAACTAGTGATTTTCCGGCGCGTAGCGCCGGGTTCGTATGTTATACTTTTACCTAAATTTATAAATTATTATATGGTCTTAACAAATAAAATATGTTAAAATATGAAAATAAAAATATATTAAAAATGATATTTTATGATTTTTTTTTATAGTGGTTAGTGACCGTAGTACATTATTTTGTTTGAAGTTGTTTAGTTCAAAATGTAATAGTATAAGTGGTTGTTACTAATCGATTTAATAAAAATAGAATAAAAAGCCGATAGTCATAACAAAATTAATTTAGTTGGAATTTAAACACAAAACAAAGTTGATATTTTATATAGAGAACATACTTATATTATTAATTATCAAATAACTATATATGAACTATAAAACTTTTACTAATATATTTAGTTCAAAATAATAGAAAAATGGAACACGTTTCAAATTTTATAAAAAATAAGGGTAATGTGTCAGTTTTTGTTAAAATAATTGGTGAGTATCTAATATATATTTTTAAAATTACCATGTTGACTTTTAAAATATAGAATTTCGAGTTGTTTGTGTTATTTTAGTTTCAAGGTCTCTCAAAAAGATGTATCTTAAAATAAGAAACATAAAATTATTTTCTATATTAATTTTGTTATAGTGGAAGATTTTGTGTGTTCATAACGAAATTCTTGTTTGTCCACCCTTATTTAGAAATATCAACTAATCTTAATATGAATCTAAATATATTTTTTTATCTAAAAACTATAAATGGTTCCTTAACTTCTCTATTTAATGGACAACTTCTATTTTAATCGGAATGGAACAATTTCACCAAATCTTCCTAGTAAAAAGTCAATTTGTTAATTAGTAAATGAGATGTTAGCATCTATAACGATCATGAGAAAGACAATTTCTAACTATCTGTGATATTCGGCCTTCCTGACTTGTTGCATTTAGTAATGGTTTTGACAATAAATAGTTAGTGTGGTGCAAAGGATTAATGGTGAGGGTGGTGTGTGGTTTATCTCAGATTGAAAGTAATGATTCTTTTTTTTAGTTAAATTTTAATAGTATATTAATCATATTCACGGTTTTTAAAATGTACACGGATAGCATGTATCAGAAAAGTTATTTGTTTCCTTGCACAGTGTAACATGGAAAGATATCATAGAGTTTATGTGTCAATACCAATAAACCAAATGTTAGTCTTTTGGACTTGAATCGCCATCAATTACTAAACATTATTAGAGTGGGATGAGTGGAATTTCTAGACTGATTATATGACGGTTACGTCGATTGCGTTAAAGAAGGAGAATCGTAGAGGCTACATTCTCCATCGTTAACATCAAATACAAAGAAACTCTATAAACCAGTGTCTTGAGACCCGACCCGGACACTGAACCGGACGATTTACCAGATCTCTAGATCATTGGGTTAACCGTGGGTGAACCGCAGTTTAGTAAATAAATTAATTTTATTATATAATAATATATTAGCTATGAAAATAAATATATAAAACTAAAGTTGATATTTTAAATGTTTTCAAACATAAAGTAATTGTTTGGATATGTATCTATTCTATGTTTAAATTTTTTTGAAAATACTTAACTTTCGTTTCCATTTTTGTATTTTAAAGTATTTAAAAAAATATGTAACATAAAAGTTATGAAATCTAAAAAAAAATCAAGACATAAATTTCATAATAAATTAAACTTCCAATCCAAAATTAAAACATCATTGTAATAAATTGTCAATAACAAAAATAAACTAATACCTAATCACAATTAACACCAAAACACATTAAATAAAGTTGAAAAAAAATTAATTATTAAAAGGAGAATGCCACATGACATTTTTCCCTCCAAGAAAAAAAAACTCAACTTTATTATATAAGATTTGGTAATTTTTTTGTCTCGTTGTCAAATTGCATGCTATAAGAAAATAAAATAAATACAAGTGCATGTTCTGGTGATTTGTTCAGAGCACCTCCATTCAAAAAAAATTTCACATATCCTACCATAATATCAAATTTGGTATTACAACTACACCAAATTTGATATTTTGGTTTTAAATTTTATTTTTATTTTAAACTACTACATAAAACTCGACACAAAAAATAGTTTATATTATTACTTTTTAGATTTAATTATTTATAATTTACTAATTGTGTTTATTAAATTTAGTTTTATATTTATTTATTAAAATTTAGCAATTTTATATTTTTCTTTATTTATATTTGTATTTTCTTTTAGTTAGTTAATTTGTATACTTATTTATTTCTTTTCTTTAAAATATTATTCAAATTTAAAATTTTGTACATATAAAATGAGAAGCATTTTTATTTTGTTGCAACTTAAAGCAATTGATAACACTCATTTAATTATATTATTAATTAAAAATATAAACAATAATATTTTGACGTTTTAGTAATACCAAAATACAAATACAAAATAGTATGATATATTCATTTAACTATACGTTAAAATTAATTAATAAAATTAATCTATCTATAATTAAATAAAAGTAATATATATTATTTTAATATTTAGTATGATAAATAATGTCATAACAAATTTGGTGTAATACTATTTACACTACACCAAATTTTGTTGGATGACGTTGTTTTAGATGTTTCAATGAAAATGAAAGTATATTAAATTTGGTGTTTTGATATTTAATAGTTTTCAAAATATATTCATAAAAGTAAAGTAAGAAGAGAAAACAAGTTCTAATTTAGAATCTTTGAGATTCTCTTAGAAACCAATTATATATTTGTCAAGCTATCACTTGTTTTTAAAGAAAAAAAAATTAAATTCATTATTAGAAACAACTACTTTATGGTTTACATACTCAATGTGAGATTAGCGTTGGATTTGCTCTTATAATTTCTTTTTTGTCAAAGAAGGGGCTGCTCTAGTCTTATACGTGCGTGTACTCCAAGTCTTATTGGCAACCCCTTAAGATAAGAAAACGGTGGATACATTATCGATATCCTTTTTAATCACCGAGTTCCTAAAGGAAACCTTGATATAATGTTTAGATTTACACGAACCAATTCTGAATATTTTATGTATTTTAACTAGTTTTTGAATGTGTGTTGTGTGTTTATGAATATTTTATTAAGACATTTTAAACTTTCTGCAAATTATGATCTATTGTGAAGTAAGCAGAAATGATTTCTCATCAATAAAAATGTGAAGGCAAAGCCTTATATAAAACATATACACAAATATCAGTCAACATTTAAAAGTTTTAATGTACGATTTGATGGTCTAATATATAGTTCAAGAAAGACTTATTCATTGGCAAATTTATACATGGTAACATGTTTAAGGTTAGATTCTTTATCAATGTATCAAAGCTTGTATATCCAATGGTGAGGTCATCTTCATAGCATTTATGTCATGATGTAGGATTGTTAATGGTGTATATATTCCAGTTTAGAATTTTCAGTGTTTATTATAATTCCACTATAAAATCGTTAATGGTGTTTATACTCCACGTAGAACGTGACAAAAAAAAAAAAAATACTCCACGTAGAATTATCAATGGTGTATATCCCATTGTAAGGTCATTGATTAATAAAGAAGTGCATCAATGCTGTAGTTATGCATCTTCATCATATCGTAGTTGGATCTGAAAATTTCCTGGGTAGTTCAAGTTCACCAACGATCACTCAACTAGATCAATATATTATTTCCGGAGTCTTTATCCATATATAATATTCGTAGACAAATCGCATAGTTGATGAAAACAAAATGAATATCTGTTTCTGGAATCTTAAATGTTAATAAAAACACAACATGGCGAATTGTGAGTTTTATAGGATAGTGTTTTTTTGGTAAAATGTTAAGATTTTATAGGATAGTGTTGTCACATAAATGATAGTTTTTCTAGGTATGGGATCTTATTGTTTTTTTAAATGATACAGAAAGATCAACTACGGAAGTTAGGAATTTAAGTATATACTAGAGATTGACCCGCCCTCAAAAGGGCGGGTATATGTTTCGTTTTTAATTTTTTCATCTCATATAATATGTTTGTGTGTTTGTATAATCATATTTTCGTATGATATGCATTTAATAGAATATATAATTTTGTAAGTATATTAAATAAATCAATTTTCATAAGCATGTATTTGTGTCATATACGTTTGGGAAATTATTTTTAATTGTTATTCATAAAGTTTGCAAGATGTGATATTTTTTGTAGTTTCATATACGACAGAAGTTTTAATTTCTCACATTTTATTTCTAAACTTAAGTAGGTGTTTTATTAAAAGATATAACAAATTATATAACTTTTTTCTTTAGAAAGGCTAGTATATTTTTTATTTTAATTTTTTTAAGAAAAATAATTTTTATATTTGTGTTTTTATAAATTTTTGGTATCTATTAAATATGTCAAATTACATAACTATACACTTATGTCATATGCATTTTAGAAATTATTTTCAAACGTTATTTCTAAAAGTTGTAACATATTATATTTTTTAATAGTTACCTAATATAATTAGTCAAGAATATTTGTACCCAAAAAATCTGATCCAAGATCGACCCGAAAATCAAAATCTTACTCGAGTAGACTTCGTTTATATATTCGAACGTTTCTTAAAGTGTTGTATCTGAAAACTAATAACAAACTCAACCCGCAGCAGAAATCGAACAAATTAAAAAAAAGTTTGAAACTATTAATTCTTAGTATATTCTATTCAATATATGTATATATGAAAATAGGTTAATACCGTCTTCACTAACTTTAAGTAAAACCAAATTAAATAACTATTTTTAATCGAATAACATATTTAAAATCCGTTAAAGTGAATGAATTTATATAAATATTTATTTCTATTAAAAGTCTACTTAAACCCCGATAAACACTATTTTTAACATCATCTGTTTTGTTAATTGGTATACTTAACATCTGTGTAAAATATTTAAAATTTGAATAAGTTAATGTATGATTGAATAAATCATAATTTCTTGGATTGAGATGTAAATTATGTTGTAATAGTCTAAATTTTAATAAATAGATAAATAGATTAGTAGGTTATTAGTCAAACCAAAAAGAGAAACAAATATATATCTGGAAATGAGGAGGAGTAATATAACAATTGACACAAATGTCGAACCATTATTTTTATCATAATAGATAAAACCATCGCATTGCCATTTGGTATGACTTAAAGTAAGAAATAATAATAATATTGATATTTCTAACCGTGGCTGAATATATTTGTTTGGAAGTGGGTTCCTAAAAAAATGGAACTAAAAGTAGAGATTGCAAAAGTTGTTTTATTGGAAAAAATAGTTATAGTTACAACTAACATTGCCAAAAAAAAGTTATATAACTTGTTTTATATTTAAATTAAAAAAATAATTGGACATAACCTTACATCAATAGGTCACACTTGTGTTTTAATAGAATATAGATATATTTTATTAAATAATAGCAATTTAAAAATTGATCTCGGTATATTGCCGGTCGAACCCGTCAATCCGCGGGATTCAATTTTGTTTTGGTCAAAAATATGATCCGCACAATCCGTGAACAAATAATTTGTACCAGCACATGCCCCATTTAATTTTGCTGATATCCGCGGATTATAATTTATTTTCGAAAATAATTATTTAATTTAATTATTATAAAAATATAAAAATATATTTATAATAAAAAAATATAACTTATAAATTTTTTTTTTTTAAATTACAATATTTTTAAAAAGTGTTTACTTTGTTTTTTTTTTAAATACTTTTTGGATCGGTGGGTACCCGCAATCCAAAATCTACCAATCCGCACCAACCCTGAATAAAATACTCATAACCCGCATCCGTAAATCGATTTTTCAAATAGTTGAACCAAATTTATGATTCGACTAATATCAATGGGACATGATCCAAAATTAATAGTATTGATATATAAAGTAACATGTTATATTAATCAAAGAAAATGTTGAAATTTTCGAAATAAAAATTAAGATTATTGAATAACATTAAGATTATTTGGTCTGTATACTGACAAAATGAGCAAACATAGCGAAATAATATACTAATGTCACAGTAATGATTATTTTTATATGTAACCGTAGGATTTGTGTATTAGAAAGAAGTTGATAGCGATAATTATGGATTTCATTTAAAAGGTGGTTATAAAACGTATATTAGAAGTTGATAGGGATAATTATGGATTTCATTTAAAGGGTGGTTATAAAACGTATATTAGGATGTAGTTAGAAAATATATGTTTAAGTATGTAACATAGAAAAATAATTATTGGACACAACTTCATATCAATTGGACATGTTGAAGAATTAATAGAATATATAAGTTTCTCTCGTGTACAATCTAAAGTGGAAGTAGTTATCTGGATCATGAACTATACAATCGCACAACAGAAGATGATAACTAATAGTTTTGGTAACAAGTTGTTACGGTGAATGATGTGAAAGATGGTTTTTACATAAACATAATAGCATATATTTTTGAATAGAAGAGTAAGAAGTTCTTTTTTTTCTCCTGAGAACACATCTAATCAGTACTGATCCAGAAGGCAAGCCACCCAAATCATCGATTAGTACATCCGAATTACATAAGCATATTTTTTTAAAAAAGTTTTTATTAGTATTTTTTAAAAAAAAAATTATAGAAATTTTTAGGTAAATATTAATTTTGGGTGTTATTTAGTAAAGTTTAAATGATTATTCTCATAGAATTAGAGTTAATATTGTATCAATTATAAAAATATTAAGTATGATGTATATAGAACATTCTAAGATACAACTATTGTAACTTCCATTAGAATTAATATACTTTTTATTTTTGTATATATGAAAATAATTTACTGTATCTTCTAAATGATTCAGAAACCTTCATAAAAGATTTTAAATTTTTTATTAAATTTTATAATATAGTTTTTAAGTCAATATAAATGACTTTATAAATCTTTGTTCTGGTTTTATAAGTTTTAATATATAATTGTAAGTTTTTTATCAATTATTTACGGAATGGTATGGATTCATGCATAACTCGAGATGATTTATTTATAGAACTGAAGATTCTTCGAAAATTAAGATATGTGAAGTTTGAAAGCCTATCATATTGAAGTGCTTAAGTTTTTAAAAAAACCAGAAGATTGTCATCAAAACTTATAAATTACTTATCGTATATTATTAACCATTATGATATTAGTCACCATAACTGAAAAAAGTTTTTTGAAATTAAAACTGATAAAAAATTGGTATTCTACCATATCACAAAAGATGTTAAACAGAATTTATATGTTCTCTATTGAAAGAACTATGATTGAAAGACTTAACTATATATAGTGGATGATTTTACGTAAAAAATATAAAATAAATTATGTTTCAACAATAAAAGTTTTTATAAACTGTTTATAAAATTGGAATTTTTTGTTGTTTGATATTATTTTGTGATCTTGATATAATATGTATAGAGACATGAATTTTAAACCTGGCTTGGAGCATTATAAACCCTTAGACCGGCACTGCATCTAATTTGAAATTGGATAAATTATCTCACACATATATATATATATATAAATATATATATATATATATATATTCATATGACATTTGTTTTGTAATTATACTTCTTTGGTGTAGATGTTCGAACTATTTTGATACTATTAAGTTGTAGAAATATAAAAATTATGTTTCGATTATTAAGTTGTAGAAACATTTTTTTATCAAAAAAAAATGTTTCAAATTTCTTTTAAATACAATATTTTCATATTCTTATACAAACTCCAAATTTATTAAAAACTATGTAACCAATGCTTTTTGCAGCTTCTATTGATTGATTAACTTATTTTAAATTTAAAAATAAAAAGACATTATTTAGAAACTTTATGTTTAAAAGGAATGTGTAAATATGTCATGGAAAAAAATAAATAAAAAATCGTTTTATTCTTTCGAAAAATAAATATCTATTTATTCTGGTGTCAGCATGATCAAATTGGACGGGACCACGTGACACTTGATGGGAACGCACCAGCGCCCAAATAAGTAATAACCAAAAGATACCCAAAGCAAGCCATCAAGGAAGTCACCTAAGGGACCCGGCTACACGTGTACAGTATAGTGGGACTCGCACTCGATGGTTTCGACTCGGGCACAAACACAATATCTGAATTATCATTAGTTTATAATATTACTTTTTAATGTTTTTTAACTTTCCTGCAACTATAAAATCAGTCCATCCCCTTACTCTCCAATCATACCATTCAGTCTGATTTTATAACTTCAAATTCAGGTTTAGATTTATATCCTAAATGGGTAAGTTTTTATGTTCTTATTTTTTCTTATAATGAATTTTTGGTTCTTGAAATGTATATAAACACACAAAATACACAGGTTACTGATATGTTATCTTCTCTGTTTCGATCTTATTTCCTCAGTGAGATTCATCGAAGAGAATATTACTAAAATGTTGGAGACAAAGATCATCTCTAAGTCGGAAGTTTTATATGCCGGAGGAGACGACGGAGACACGTCGCCGGCGACCAAAGTTTTTCAAGATTTTCAGATCAACGAAGAAAACGTCGGAGGAGGAGGAGGAGGGATAATAAGATCATGGGTTGATTCCATGAGAGCATGTTCTCCTACTCATCTCAAACCTTTCAACAACCAATCTTCGTGGATTGTAATGTCTTCTTGCTTACCTCTCTTCTTTATATAATATAAAACCACAAAATATGTTTTCTTTTTGAAAATAATATATAGAACACCACAAAATATGTTATTAACGAGACAAATTGTGACTATGTAGAAAGAACATCCATCAGCTTTGAACATGTTCGAAGAAATACTTCATATATCAGAAGGAAAACAAATCGTCATGTTTCTTGATTACGATGGTACTCTTTCTCCCATTGTTGATGATCCTGATCGGGCTTTCATGTCTAACAAGGTATGTTTCCAGTTTCTTAATAAAATTTTCAGAATGTTAAAAAGTTTTTTTCCTGCTAACCTTCAAGATTAGCAACCGAGAAAAATCACAGTACACGATGTATTTTACGTTTGATCTAATAAAATATCACATAAAATAAACAGTAACGAGTAAAATAACATACTAATAATTCATAAAACGCATAACTACCGTAAAGAAACAAAGTTTCAGTTTTTCTTTTTGTTAAACAATAGCCTTACCATTCCGTCAAGATAGAAGTTTTAAAAAATTCACAAATTTTTAAATACTTTCTATGAATTTATATTATTTAATAATAAAAAATTTAAACTTCGAAAAATAATTGAGTTTCTTGGATCACTATTGATTTAAAGTAATTGAAAACAAATAAATGCAAAAGAAATCGATGAGTTTATGATAAACTATTAATGTGCTTTCTTAATATTTGTGAAAAATATGAGAAAATCTATGAGTGGATGTAGTAACAAATACAAAGTTTATATGTTCCAATTTGTTAAGTTAACTTTTGTTTCCAATTTGTATGAATTCTTTGTTTCAGATGCGAAACACTGTAAGGAAACTTGCAATGTGTTTTCCAACAGTCATAGTTAGTGGGCGATCTAGAGAGAAGGTATCATATAAGCTTTATGTTATTAAAAACTGTTAACTCTTTTTTTTTATTTGGACAAAAAATCGTCCATTCTTTATTTTAACGTATTCGCAATTAGTTAACCAAAAGGAAGTTACGTTTTCTTTTCAGGTTTATAATTTTGTGAAATTAACTGAGTTGTACTATGCTGGAAGTCACGGTATGGACATCAAAGGACCAGAGCAAAATTCCAAATACAAAAAAGTATGAATATATGTCTAGAAAATGGTCCACAGAAAACGTAGTCTATATAATAAAGTTTTTTCCTTCTAATTTTCTTTTTTTTTATTGAAAAATTCTAATTTTCATTTTTCCCTCATTTCTTAAACACAATCCAGAAAACCCAATCTCTTCTCTGTCAACCCGCGACGGAGTTTCTTCCGGTGATTAGTGAGGTAACATTCTACATCGATCAACTATGATTTTTCCGTAAATTATATCAATATTTTTGTTTTCTTTTTCTAGGTGTATATGAAACTAGTCGAGAAAACAAAATCGATTCAAGGAGCCAAAGTTGAAAACAACAAGTTTTGTGCTTCTGTTCACTTTCGATGCGTAGACGAAAATGTATGGACAAATTAAATCATAAATTTTATATCAAATTTAACCATATAAGTAATAAGAGATATGTTACTAGCTTCGTTAGTTATGTTCAGATACACTCAAGTTGATTTGTTATGTAATAGCAATATAATTTAAAACAACTCACCATTAATATATAAATGATAAACTAACAGAAATGGAGTGACTTGGCCCATCTAGTTCGATCAGTTCTGAAGAACTACCCCAAGCTCATGCTTACGCAGGGAAGAAAAGTAAGTTTAGTTAACAAAATTAGAGAGAAAATATTGTTTTCATAAGTAGTGGATGTCTCCCAGACTCAGCTTACTAAGATTTTTCTTAATCATGATTATTTACTTTTTCGGTCTGATTTAATTTCAGGTGTTGGAGATTCGTCCAATCATTAAATGGGACAAAGGCAAAGCACTTGAGTTCTTGTTAGAATCCCTCGGTAAAACTTTATGTATATATATTTTAACATGATTACCAAAAAAAACTTTATGTATATATACCTAATTAATTGATTGTAGATTCATTGTCCACAAACTTCATAGAGTGGTGGGGTATAAAAGAGTCCTAGTGGTTTAGAACTTTAGATGTTAAAAATTCTAAATTTTTTCACTAATTAAAATGACCATTTGACATGTGTAGGATATGAGAATTGTACCGATGTTTTCCCTATATATATTGGAGATGATCGTACCGACGAAGATGCCTTTAAGGTATATATATATCAATATTCTTAATGTCCCGACAAATAATTTATTCAATGGTATTTAAATAGATAGTTTAGATTAATCTTTATATAAATATTGACTGATGTGACATTGTAACAGATTTTGAGAGATAAAAGACAAGGTCTTGGGATCCTTGTATCTAAATACGCAAAGGAGACCAATGCTTCTTATTCTTTGCAGGAGCCAGACGAGGCAAGCTCTCTGACTCTATACACATAACACATAAATATTCTGTATTTTCTTGGTCTAATGTGGATATGTGATTAATTAATCCTTTTAAAAATTAATTTAATAGGTTATGGATTTTTTGGAACGTCTGGTGGAATGGAAAAAGTTAACAAGTGGGCAATGAAGAGTTTACAAATTACAAGTACATGAGAATCATTTTCTACTTTTTGTTATTTATTAAGATTCTAACGTATCAAATGATTAAGAAAATAAACAAGAAGACAAATCGAGGTTCTTGATCCTTTTTCTATCTTGTGTTTTGTGACTAGTCCCTTGTTGCTATCAATGCGAATCTTCAAACTGTAAATATATAATTTTATGGAGAAATATATGGTTCTCTGACTCTGAAGTCCGAATAATATAATTCGAAATTCAATCGAATTCTCTACATCAAATCTTGTACTATGTATATGCATGTTTGTGTGGCCATGCTAAATGAATATCTAATTCTCATTTCAATAATCGGATCTGTTTGACACTAGTAAACGCTCCAAAAATTAGTCGGTTAGGCGAAACACTCTGGATTATCCAGAATACAACATATACTTGCATTTTATAAAGAAACTTCCCATTTTAGTGGTGGTAGCATATAATGTAAAATTTTAAAAAGTTAGTTCGACAAAAAAAAAAGTGAAAGGCGAAATATATATAAATACCACATGATTATGTGTCATTTGGAAACAAAATAAAATTACACGTTCCTTTTGTTATCTCCGAAAATATAAAGGGATTTTTTCTTAATAAGTTCGAGCTTCTAAACTGTCAGAGCTGTCTATGAATAGATGCTAGGACGTTTTGAACATTTGGAATGTATGACTAAATTATGGGATTGAATCATACAGACAACATGAACCACAATGGGAACTATCTTATTATTAAGTACTAGCATGGAGTCCATGCTACGCATGGAAAAACTTTTGCTTATACAAATTATTAGTTTTTTTTAACAAATTTTTATACCAATTATTAGTTTTTTTTTGTAACACCAAATACTTCATTCATACTTAGACTTCAACGTCTAGAGTCGCTACAACAAACGGTTCATTCAACAAGGCTTGCTTAGCTAGTGCATCAGCATCCTTGTTGTTTCCCGTCGGATCCAAGAAAAGGATCCCGTCGGATACAATCAAAAGCAAGACTAATGTTGCAGATATCAGAAATTACTCCATAGACTTCAGGGTAGGAAGAGCCAGAGTTTATGGCTTTTACGATCTGTAGTGAGTCAGACTTGATGTGCACACGAAGGAATCCCTTTTCGATGCACAGCGTGAGAGCTTCCCTCACTGCCAGTGCCTCCGCCACCAACGGTGAGCTGACAAAGTAGCAGTGCGCCATGTAGGAAGATCTGTTCTATCTTTTGTCAATGATCCAGCCCAAACCTGCAACAAAACGATCCGAGTGCCAGGAAGCATCAATATTCACAACAATGCAGTTAAGCGCTGGTTGGTGAGAGGAGTAGGTGGCGCTTCGAGGGATAGATGCAGTAACGGTTTGAACCGTTAGCCATTCCTTAGCTGCTGAGAGGGCTTTAGTCAAAGTTTCCTCTGGCGTTATTACTTTGTTGTTGAAGAGAAGGTTGTTCCTAGAGGTCCAGATGGCCCATAGAATCCATGGAGCTAATGGTCTCGATGCGATGCTAGAGGGTGGAAGGCAAGTCAGCTTGCTCAGTGTAGGCCAGCAAGAAGCGAAATCTACCAGTCTTCTAGAGTCCAAGCAGTGAGTATATGGGGCTAGAGACCAAACCTTTTGGGCATACTCACAGTGGAAAAGAAGATGACTAATAGATTCGGCATTGTCGCATCTCTTACATTTGGGATCCACCATTATGTTTCGTGCTGCTAGTTGGGCTCCAACAGGAATAGCTTGATTCATAATTTTCCATAGGAAGAGTTTAATCTTTGGAGATGTGTGGAGGTTCCAGATGCTTTTGTTCCAGTCGAACTCGGCGTGATGTGGAGCTGGCTCTGTTTCTATGCGGTTTTTCATGGCTTTCCAGTAACCTGACTTCGTGCTATACTCTCCTGAGGTTGTCTATAAATGATGAAGAATATTAATATATGTTTTCATAATCAGAAATTGAGGATAAACTGGCCTAATAGATATAGAAAATTACAAATATAATAAGCAAAATACCTCTATTGACAATATTCAGTACTTCAATTTTCTTCACATAGCACTGTCGATATGACATCTTCATTTTCCTTAACTGCAAGAAGTGTTAGCATTTTGTTTTTGCCATACATTCATAACAAACCAATTAATTCACAGAAAAAGAAACTAAGAAACATGGAAACTTTTCATTGTTATTTGGTAGAAAAGAGATGAAATATTTACTTTAGTATTTACATGGTCTGATTTTAATTTTTTTTTGTGGAGCCTCGTTTTCCCATCCTCATATGACTAATTTACTAAACAACTTCGACCTGGATCATACAAAAAGAACAATATAATATTATATTGAGAAATAGATAAAAATGAATTCGAATAAAAGTAATCATAAATCTGTATCGGTTTTAATGAAGAGATGAGAAAGATAGGGAAAGACTGAGTAAGGAGAAGGACGATTGGCAAAAAAAAATAGCCAATAAAGTTAACTGAAAATTATATAAAAGATTATTTAAAATTAGAAATCGTGCAGTTCTTCTTGATTCAATTTTTTTCTGATTGTTTATTTTATATTTTTAAACTTTGCCATATATCGATTTCTGATTCGTTAGGTGATTTGTATTTTATTATATAATTTATTATATAAAGGATAAATGGTAGGACGATTTAAACATTTGGCATGCAAGACTACATAAGATAAAATCATACAGACAACATGACTCATAATGGGAGATTTAGCATAATCGTATTAAGTAGGTGCTGTAATAAAATATTTGATTAGTTGAACCTTTTGTACAGTAATGCATAAGTTAATATCCTAATTATGTATCTTCCGAAGGAATCTCATGTGAAGCAGCTACATATGTCTTTAATGTCTTGAAATTTTCAAAGAAAAACAAATAGTGATCATTCAGACAGAAGATTACGATATATTATAGAATTTTTTACTTTCCAAGATACTTTTTGAGTTTCATATATCACGACAATAAAGCACATTGCACTTGAAAGACATATTATCTCTAGTCAAAAACATCGATACCCTTATATTAAAGGAAACCAAACCAGAAAATCAAACCGGAAATCACTTTATCTAAAACCAATCATACCAACACAATCAACTCATAGCCCTAAATCTTCCTTCTCTCATTTTGTATCAATCTCTTCCTCTCTCTCTCATTATCTCTCTCTCTCTCTCTCTCTCTCTCTCTCTCTCTCTCTCTCTCTCTCTCTCTCTCATTTGCGGCAGAAACTAAGAACCCTAGACCACCGTCGAATAGAGCTCACCGTCAAATAGATCTCACCTTCTCTTCCTTCCTTTCATCTCAATCTCTTCCTCTCTCACTATCTCTCTCTATCAGTCTTCCATTGTCGCCTTCGTAACCTCACTGTTCTCACGAATCAACACCGCGGTTCTCAGATTCAAGTCATGCAAGGTTTGTTTCTTCCTAGTCTACACCTTATATATTCGGATCCTGTACTATATGTTTCTATTACATGTTTCATATTCGAGTTTCTTTCTAATCTACACTATCAATTTCTTGATTCAAACATAAAGAACACTGTTTTGTGTTTGTTTCCTTTTACGGATTTGGTTTATTTTTCTCGTACCCAGAAACTCGATTTCACCGTTTTTATATTAAAAATAGTTAATTTTATTTCATTTTCTCCATTTTTTCAGGTAACAACCAACCGGACCACCGCCTCCCACCGAGACTATTCACTACCCACATTTCTCTAGTGGACGGTCAATATCTGTCCACACTTCTTCCCTCCACGCTTCTCCCGTACACAACACCACCGCCCACGCTTTTACCGACCATGCTTTTACCGTCCAAAACTCGCCAATACACAGCTCCCCTATCTACAACTCACCCATCCACAAAGCAACCCCTTCCATCCAACTCCAACTACTCCCCCATCTCTTCTGCAACAGATTCCATATACCTGCTTACTACGGTCGAGCTTAGGCTTTTCACTTTCCACCTTCAAGCTGGATTTTGTGTTTTTTTGGTTGATACCCACAACCAATGTGATATGTTAAACCTATCTCTATGTACTTTCTTTAGGATTTCTAATACGTTAACAATTTGCCTAGCCAGATATTTTTTCCTTAATATTTTGTGGATGAATTAGATTTGAGAAAAGCTTGTGGACGAAATATCCTCAATCCAAAGGTTTCGTGGATGATATATATGTCAGAAGATTTTGTGTATGGAGTACAAGTAAGGATACTTGTGGACAGTTTCCGGAATAAATACTTAGGGCGCCGACCACAATTTAAAAGTGATAAGTTTGTATGCGACCGTTCCCCACACCCAACACAATAAATTCACGTCTTCATCAAACTGACCTACTGATCCAGTTTTAATTTCGGCCTTTGGATGGAAAGCACCAGATCAAGATCCAACGGTCAATAATAAAGCACTTGAAGCCATAAACCTAACAAACTAATGCCTCCTAGAAAACAAATAAACCAAACAAATAAACAAAATCGCAAAGGGAAGGAAGGGCATTATTGTCCGAAATATAGGTTGGCTCCAAGGAAAGTTTGTCACATGTTTAATGTGACTCTAAATGAAAGACAAAGACAAAATATGCTCTTCTACGTAATCAACTATTATATATATAACTCAATCGTCGAAGTAGAAAAATAATGTGCATCAATGTGTCATTTTTGTACTCCTCTGTATAAGAAATTATACAGATTGGTGTTTTAAGCTTTTTTACACATTAAGAAAAATTAAATACATTTTTATTACTTTTTATTTTAGTTATAAATTTTCTCTACTCATATTTTTACATTCTAATTTATGTTTTACTTTTACAAATGTATTAATTATATTCTAAACCATTTATCTTTCAAATATAAAACAAAATCTAAACATTAAACATTCCAATACGAAAAGAAGTATTCCCTCCGTTTGTAATACTTGATGTTTTGCCTAAGTGCACACAAATTTGAAAAACTTCATTTTTAAAAAAAATCATTTTAAAAATATAATTTTAAAATTAGTAAACGAATTATAAAAAATATAATATAAATCTAATTGGTTGAAAAGTTTCTAATAAAATTAAAATTAACTTTAAAATCTCAAAATGTCAAAATTTCCTGTAAATTGAAATAAAACAGTCTTTCTAAAACATCATCTATATTGAAACGGAAGGAGTATCAATCGACCACATCAAGATCTCATCTGATTCCCAAGCCACCAACCACAAAGTTAAGAAATCAAACGGCCTCCGAAAAACCGGAGATAAACCACAATCAACATCAACGGAAGATGTGAGGTAGATCCAAGTGCCGACAGGCCAACACCGAAGAAGAAGGTGTGGTCTCCGGAGTCAAAAGCCGGTCGCCCATTGAGAGAAAGATGCGGCACCAAAATTGTGGCCAAACATGCAACGCCGACGGAGCCATCCATGCCAGAGAGGAAAACCGACCTTCCTTGCTTCATCCTCTCCACATCCTCGCTGTTTCTCCATAGATCCGCCCGTTTTCCTTCCTTTAATCTAAAAGAAGATTTCTCGGTAAGACTATAATGGCACAGATGAAAAACGCATGTCGGTAGGGATTGAACGGGAACCAAGAAGGAAAAGAGAAAACGAGGTTAAGGGGAGAGATGGAGCCTCCGGTATCGGCGTTCACCGGACCGGGGCTAGGGTTTTTCTTCTCAAGTTGTCGCCTTCTTTGTTGCAAGCGAGAGAAAAAAAATTTCAGGTATATAAATCTCTCTTCCTCAAAAAAAAAGGAATATCTACTCTGTATTCAACCAATATATTCAATTACCATTGACATTCATCACTAACACTGAAACCATTTGTACAAATATCATATACAAATATCGTGTATAATTTCCTAAAAGTAGAAAACTGTATCAGTTAACTTATTTATGAGTTATATTTTTGTATATGTTATAAATTGTTTCCTTCATCTAATTTAGAGTATATATATGCCAAAAACCTTTAAGTTAAACTAAATTAAAAACGATTAAGTTATCAAACCAGTGTTACATAATCGATAGGAGTTCTCAGATTACGAACATTGCATGTTATCTTGTTTGTTTTTGTGCTCATTCCATTTTTTATACTCCCTCCGTTCCTAAAAGATGGTTGTTCTGAAAAAAAATTGTTTTTAAAAAATGGTTGTTTTATGTTTTCTATGAAAAAATTGCAAACTTTAAAAAAATTAATTGGTTTTATTGGATTATTATTGGCCAAAATTGTTGAAAATTGAAAACTACAGAAAACAATAAATTTATTATAATAATTTAATGTGTTTTCTTAATATGTGTGAAAACACTAAAAAAATTATCAGGAGTATATTTCTTTCAATGCAATTAAAAACAATCTTTCTTTAATGTTTGTAGTGATGCTGTTAGTAGAAAATAAAATATTGGAGAGTTCATATGTAGCTAATGAAAAAATATAGGAAACGACAGTTGGTACAATATATTTCTTGGAAAAAAAATGTAAGTGTGGATCTAAAATCCTAAAACAATATTTAATTTAAAAGCGGAAATGTATGTACGTCTAGAGTCCAGTGTGTCTATATGTGGGATGATGCTCCAAACTGCTTGGCGACATGTGCATGTGGCTCATATAATCACACTCACATGCCCAAAATTATAAGGGGCAAAACTTTGATCACCAATCCTTTTACCTGAATAATTATCATCTCTGACACGTCTAAACTAAAGATGGATTTTTTTTTTACAAATTCTTTTTCCGAAATCTAACTGTCTATTGAGTGGATGGTGAATTATCCAACGACAAATAAAACAAAATTAAAAGAAACCAATAAAGACCTTTTTAATTTTAAATGAACTTTTTATGTAGTGCCGCCAAGTACGAAGGAAAGTAGGGAAACATAAATAAGAGAGCATAGGCGTGCGTTCCAACCAACAATTCAACAAACCATGTGAAATTATATGCATATAAATAAAGATAAGTTTGTTATTTTCCAACTTTTTTTCATAAATCTTTGTTCGTTTTACATTAATATGAGTTTAAGGGGTTATATACATATCTTTATGACCAGATTGATAAAGTCACTATATCAGTGTAATTTTAGAATTTTTATAATACATTTTATAAAGAATAAATATATGTATAATTACATATTTTATTTTCTTTACTTCATTTTAGGCCAAAAACTGTGAAAACAATTATAAATACAAACAAAACAATTTCTTTGATTGTAACTTTTTGTCTCTTCTTGTTCCAACTCATTTTTGTATGAGAAAAAAAAACAGTCTATATTAATTAAGCTATCCCAAGCTTTTGATTTCACTTTTTTCATTATTAACATTCAAATTTTCTTTCTTAAAAATGTTTGAAATAGTGTCAGTCCATTTTAATGAATAAAAACACTTATGGACTGACATTTTTTGCCAACAAAAAATAAAAACATGAGTAAATTAGCCGAATGATCATAATGGAGAAAAAATTGCAAACTAACTATGTGATAAAATTGACACAATATTGTCTGATGACCTTGTAGCACACAACGTCCACAATATATAGATATTTTAAATAGAAAAAAATATAAATTAAATAGTATAGTATATTATTTATCAAAATACATGAAGGTTTATAACTTTAACAACTCAATAGATTCAGTTTTCACAGAAAATTTAATACAAAATTATAACTTTCTAATGTCTTAAAATTCATCAAAACAAGAAGATACTACTTTTTTTTTGCTAAAGAAGATACTACTGATGTTAAAGTTTAATCAAAATTATTTTCTCATAACAATGTGAATCCTATGACATACATGGACGTTTCTGAAAGATCGGAGACCTGAAACATTTTAGAAAGGTCTTAACTAAAAAAAAATTTAAGCTAATTTGGAGACCTTTTTCAGTGTAAATATGTTTCAAAAAAAAAAAAGGACCATAGTCCAATGTTTCACCTTGCTGTGCTCAAGACCGCCCCTGATGACATATGTGCTGATTTGTGGCATTCTTCTGCTGGTGGTGGCTACTTGAAACTTCATAAATACAATAGAGACATTGACGGTGAAATCAAGGTTCAACGTTACAAAAAGGTATACTCTCTTCTACGTTCCAGAAAAGGATATCCTTCTTCTCTCTGCATACCCGTGAGAGTGCACCGTGCACGCATGCATTTAATGTAATAATCTACCTCATTCAATCTATATTTAATACTATCAAACAATTAAAATATAAAGGAAACATTCAAAATAGTATAACATAATCTAGAACAGCAAAATGGTATAGTATATACGATGTTTTACAAATTAAAATTAAAAGCAGATAGGAAAAATAAAAAGGTTGCAAAAACAGGAGATAAGAAAAAAAATTAAACAACAACAAAAGAGATGGCGATTTTGATAATAAATAAGGATTTTGAGAAAATGTTTCTAGTAGATGATATAGAATATAGAATTGGTTATTATTTTTTAAAATTTTTAAACTGGTTAACTTTTAACTTCATAGTTTAATATTTTCTATAGTTAGTTATGCTTTATCAATAATATGAACAAAGTATATTGTTCCAAAAAATAACAATGTATAATATTTTTTTTCACAAACCATCATTTTTATGATAAAAATAAATGATTCTGTAAATTTTGATAAATATGTATTATTCTAGAAAATTAATGTAGAATAG
This sequence comes from Raphanus sativus, assembly GCF_000801105.2. Lineage (NCBI taxonomy): Eukaryota > Viridiplantae > Streptophyta > Magnoliopsida > Brassicales > Brassicaceae > Raphanus > Raphanus sativus. The sequence continues at coordinate 32,925,440 of NC_079514.1, read as the reverse complement.
AATTTGATAATCTTTTTTTTATGACCGTGGGGATCTTAGACGGTAAACCCAGACTAATCTCCACGAGGCCTTTCATTCGGGCACGCACAGTTATAGGTGGGAAGGTGGCCAATGTGACTCGAACCTAGGACGAACACTCCAGCTGGAGTTACATTACCATTAGGCCAAGAGCTCTTGGTTAGAATTTGATAATCTTGGTTAACAAAAAATGTTTATTTTCTGAAGAATTTATATTCGTTTGAAAAAACTTAAGTTATGGTATATATAGAAAATATGTATATTTTTACCAACATAATTATTTAGTTGAATTGTATTTTATAAAAAGATACATATTAAAGAACATAGAGAAAAAATAAAATCAGAAGAAAAAGAAAAGAAGAAGATGAGAAATGTGTGTAATCAATTCTAATCAATTAAGGAGAACCAATGGTATAATATTAAATATGATATACATAAAATTTTAGCCACTCTATTATTATAGGCAGTTAGTGAATTATATTTTTTTTTTATTCTAACTTTTCTTCTTTTTATACGGTGAGTATTTAGTTTATGCTGATTTTCTTTTAGTTTAGTAAATTCATTCATGTTATCAACAACATTTTTTCCATTATGTTTCTTTTTTTTATAAGAGCAGCTCAAATAGGACTCCAAAACATCAAATTCAGTGTGATTTTATCTCCAATAAAATTCTAAAAATTATTCAATTCCACCAAATTTGGTGTAATGTAAATAGTATTACATCAAATTTGGTGCCACATTATTCATCACATCAAACATTAAAAATTTATATTAGATTATGTTTCATTTAATAATATAGTTAAATTATGTTTATTAATTAGTTCAAATCTATAACTAAAATGAACAACTAATGTTGTTTTATATTTTCATTTTTATTTTCACATTAAACATTAAGTAATATATTTTATTTTTCATTAATAGTACACTAGATCAGTATTATTAATAAATTAAAAAAATTATTAAAAATAAATTTATAATTTTATTTTGTAATTATCATATTTAATAGTATACATTTTAAGTTTAAATTATAGTTTCATTAAAAACTAAATATTAAATTAGTTTAAAATAAAAAATAAATAAATATTGAAAACGCTAAATTTAAAAAATAAACATAAATCTAGTTGTGACAAAGTAATAATTATTCAGTTCCAAATTATTAAAATATTAAAAATTGCAATCATATATAATAATGTTTTTGGTGTGAAGTTTGGTGTTGTGGTTAGAGATTAAAAATAATGTTTAACACCAAAACACTAAATTTTGTATTATTTCAACACCATGTTTAGTGATGGTTGGAGTTGCTATGAAATCTATTATAGAATTCACAAAAAAAATGAATTTATAAATATTATTATACTCACTATTCTAAAACAATTTACAATGGAGGTATTTAAAAAAGGATTCAACTGTGGAATTATTACAATAAGTATTTCGAATAAAGAAATTTGATGATGTGGATGATTTGGTATTGAATAATGGTGAAATGAAGACCACCGACGTCACATGTCATCTTTTATTTTTTTAACTAGGTGATTTTCCCGTGCTCATGCACGGATATAAATATTTATAAAATAAAAAATATTATAATAGCTGATTGCTATATATTTTAATTTTAAATTTAATTTATAATTTTTATGCATAATTTATATTAATAATATTGAATTACTTTAATTCGACATATGATTTTACATATGTTATATCTACTGGATTTAGTTATCATTTAGGTATATTGGACTGCATTCAACTATAATATTTTTTATTCTAAATATATTAAAAATTTGATTAATTTTTTTATTTTCATTTAGGTTGGTTGTTGTCTTCTTTAATTTTAATATAATATATTATTTTAGATATACGGTTGATTAGTTTATGTTACTTAATTATTTTATGTAATCATCTAATAAATTAGATAGATATATCAAAATATTTATATTACTTTGAAAATATATATTTTTTATTGTTTAAAATTATGTTTTATAATAAATAATATTTTTTTAATATCAAAACTATCTTTCTGAAATTTTGTTTTTACAAAATAACATTATGTATATATATATATATATATATATATATATTCATCTAAGAAACAATAAATATAAAGTAAGTATTTTATTACTTCAAAAGTATATTTTATGTTATTTAAAAATATTTTTAAATTAGAATATTAGTATCTTGTGAAATTTCCCTTTTTAATGAAATCGTATTATATATACATATATTTTCGGTTTTAAATTATATTTTTTTCCTTTTTAATATATATGTTATATGGAAAATTTAAAAAAAGACTAAAAATAATAGTATTTAAATGTAATATTTTTAATTCATTAAAGGTATCAGTGTAATCAACTATCGTGAAAAATAACGTGAGCGCAACACATAAGAAACTGACTTCTCAAATTATATCATAGATAGATATATATTTTTATTGTTTAAAATTATGTTTTAAAAAAAATAATATTTTTTTTCTAATATCAAGATTATCTTTCTGAAATTTGTCACATTAGATACAAATATATATTTTTTCATCTAAGAAACAATAGATATAAAATAAGTATTTATTACTTCAAAATTATAATTTATGTTATTTAAAAATATTTTTAAAATAGAATACTACTATCTTGTGAAATTTCCCTTTTAATGAAATCCTATAATATATACATATATTTCGTTTTTTAAATTCGATTTTTAAAATTTTAAAATTTTCCTTTTTTAATATATATGTTATATGGAAAATTTCAAAAGGGAAACTTAAAAAATAATAGGTATTAAATGTAATATTTTTAATTTATTAAGGGTATCGATGTAATCAACCATCGTGAGAGTTAACGTGAACGCGATACATAGGAAACTGACTTCTCAAATAATATTATAGAGATGTTTGCATATCATCCCAATTATTTAGTTATAAATAATATAATGTCTGGTGCACTTGCAGTGAAGCAGCAATTTTCTTTTCGTGGCATACCTATAGACCTGAGTTGCTCTCTCTGTCACCAAGGCCCGGAATCTATATGTCATATGCTTTTCCATTGTCCTCTGGCGAAAGAAGTTTGGGATCGATAATCATTACCATTTCTTCCGGAAGATTTTTTCAAGACCTTTACGTTTTGAATATGCATTATCTCTTGCCTTGCAGCAAGAAGAGGTCCTTAGATCCTCAGATTCGCCTTGCTTTCCCTTGGATGCTATGGCACATTTGGGAAAACAGAAATTTGTCCTGCTTTGAACAAAAAGAAGGAATTCCCCTGTCAACACTCTGACTGGTGCTAAAGATGAAGCCTCTGTATGGTTACGGTTGCATTTCTTTATCCCCCAGAGCGGTCCTGAGATTGTGTTTGAAGAAAAAGCCTCACAAAGATGGACCAAACCCCCTCCTGATTCTGTCAAATGTAATGTTGGACCGGTTTGGTCTGGAAACAATGATAATAAAGGTGCAGCTTGGATCTTAAAAGACTCATCCAGAAAATCATTGTTTCATAGGAGACGCTCATTTGCAGGAATCAGATCCCAGCAAGAAGCAGACATTGTGTCTCTCGGGTCAGTATTAGAAGCTATCAATGATATACGTGTGAACAGAGTCATCGTTGAGATCCAACCTTCTTGGATCCCAGCCTCTCTATCGCAGTCTTCTCTTCGGATTTATCCCAGATAGAGATATGTCAACTGGTATTAGTTTCAGTGGAAGAGAATTACGTATCTTCGACAATTGCTGTTAGTGCTTTGCAAATCCAACATCACCAATCATATTTGGCTAGACATGGACCACGATGGATGGAGGTTTGCATTAGTTTGGATGTTTCAAGATCGCCTTGGATAATTAGCTATCAGGTATTTCATAGACGTTGTCCGTTCTCTAAACATGAAGAGTTCTATTGGTCTTTCTCCCATTTTTTGGGTTTTTAATTTGGTGCTTATTTGGTACTTTTATTTTGTTTTTTTGTTAAAAAAAAAAGTTAAACTCGGGTTAATGATGACACAAGCTTAACCTCCGGGTGGAGGTATAGCCCACGGATATACCTTCTTCTGGGCATTCAAATGAGTCGAAAGCAATAACTCATATCCGTGTGGCCGGATGGGGTTTGAACCCGGGTTCACCTTATTGGGTTTTTAAAATCCTTTAAGCGCCACTAGGCTACCACCACCGGTTATACTTTTATTTTGTTGTTACTAAGCTTGGTTTGGTTTGAAACTATGTTGGAGCTACAACCGGTTTGGTTGTGAGGTTCCTAGAATTTAATTTTATTGACAAAAAGGAAGTAAATATAGAAAAATGTATATTTTATGGTATACTTTAACAATACAGTAAAGTATTAAGTTGATTAAGCTACAAAGCAATGTTAGCATTTTAGTTAAAGAAAATTTTAAAAATTTAAATGATTTAACTTTTTTATCAATACAGAAAATTAAAAAAGCTTATATTTTCGGAATATATTATTTGATCACTTGTAGAAACAAATATTTATGATATTTAAGAAAAAATTAATTATATCATAGAGGAAATAGGTTAGACAGGTTCTACAGTCTAAACTTTTTATTACTTAAAACAATTTATTGCAGTCCCAACCGAAAATGGATGAATTTTGTTTCAAACTCATCATCCACTGAATATATATATGATGAAGGTCATATTCAAATTAATCAGAAGCACATATAATATTCGAAAAAATATATTCCAAAATGGGCAACAATAATGTTATCATGATTAAGAATGTGAAAGTTCTCCAAAGCTGCCTGAATAAATAATTGAACCTATTTGTTTCACTTTCTAGTGGAATATCTTTATACACAATTATTGTTTCTCCACTTTGGTTTTGTGAAAATGACCACTCAACCTTTTCTTGGTATGTAGCAGTGGCTAAAGGAAATGATTCCTTACGTATTTTCGATAAATAAATAAAAATCACAGACATTAAAAAAGAATCGTAGGCATTTAAAATGTATTTTTATCAAATATTATATTTAACGTCTTTAAAAATCATATTCAAGAATCTACGGATTTTTTCTTTGTGCTTATAAAATACTAGTATTACTTTGTTCTCAAGTAGAAATAACCTTCGTAACTAATTTAAAAATTGGGCTTATTTTGTCAATGAAATCCCTGTATATTAACTGAAGATCTTTTAAAACCAAGTTGTCTTGGTCTAGTGGTAATGGGGCTCCGGCTGCAATTTCCGCCATGGGTTCGATTCCACTTGATCACCGGGATTAGCGTTAAATCGCAAGAATACGTGGGTTGCCGTCGGCTTCAGGGGGATTAGTCTTGGGCCTAGAAAGCCTTTGGATCACCCCCTGTTAATCAAAAAAAAAAAACATCTTTTAGAAAAAATGTAACCTCAATTTTGTAAGAAATTAAAAAAGACTACATCCTATGTGGCACTTGTGTATGCCTTTTAAATCCTATTTCAAAGAATTCTAAAACACTTTATATAAACTATAGTCTAAAAATTATATTCTCTATCATTACATTGGTCGCATATATCTTTCATTAAATAAAACTTGCGGAATTAACTAATGTGACTAAAATCTATATACGACAATTAATAATCTTAAATAATAAAGATTTGATAACAATTTATATAATTTCTATCATTTTTGTTTAATTCTTTATTATTAAAATAAATTACACGATCACATTAATCATATAATGAAAAATTAAACTTTTTGTATATGTTGTATTTTGAATTTTTCAAAACGAGTATAAATTACTAAAACTGTTAAAAGTCTCATATAAACTTTTGTGATCAAGGTTTAAATTTTTTTCTATATTAGGATACAATGATTATAAGACCGTATGAATAAATAATTTCATTTAATAGGTTTTTATATATATATTTCATATCGTTTAAATTAAACTATACATCGTATGAAAATACATACTAATATTTTGATATTTGCATTGAACATATATTGAAAAGTTAATATTTTAATTTTGAAATCTTCATTGTTTTCTAAGGGCATCTCCAACCTCACTCTATTTTTCACTCTAAAATAGAGTTTATAGTTAAAAATGCTCTAATGGTACTCTATTTCTCGCTCTATAATAGAGTGAAAAATAGATTTACTCCAAATATAGAGTAAGTTATTTTTTTGTTCATCACTCTATTTTCTACTCTAAAATACAGTACCATTGGAACAAACTCCATCTCTATTATAGAGTTACTCTATTTTAGAGTAAAAAATAGAGTGAACCTTGGAGATGCTAAGTGATTATAAATCATTGAAACTACTAAACATCCTGTTATGTACCGATATATATGATCGACATATTCTATTTCATCATTATCTACTTCTAGTTTGGTGTTTATCTTATAGTTAGGATAACTACATGTATCATGTATATATACGACTGTTTAGTCGATGATCAAAGTAATCTTTCCCATTCATTATTCAACACGTTATCAGCACGATACGTTCTCCAAAAACCCGAGTTACCAAAACCACCAAAAACCCTAAAAACGGCGCATTTTAAAATCGCTCTATCTCTCCAACCGTAAGGATCCAGACAACGAGCCACATATCAAATCGAAGCTCTCGACGAAACGAATCCAACGCCGTAACCCTCGTGTCAATCCGATGTCGCACGCTCCCTCACGCTCTGTTTCAATACGCTCCGCCAGTAACCCTAAAAACCCTAATTTCGGCGCAACTTCAAATCGATCGATCTCTTCAACCCTGAAAAACCAGACGACGAGTAATATATCAAATTGAAGCTCTTGACGAGACGAATCCAACGCCGTCGGCCCGCCTCTATCTGATTCCGGACGCGTCCTCACACTCTATTCTAAGACGTGCCGTCGAGTGACCGAAAACCCTGAAATTCTAAAACTCATCTGACGACTTCAAACCGTTCGTTCTCTCAAACCGTAAGGATCCAGACGACGTGTAATATATCAAATTGAAGCTCTTGACGTGAAGAATCCATCGCCGCAAACCTCGTATCAATCCGATCTGACACGCGCCCTCAAGCTCCGTTCCAATCCGCGCCGTCAACTACTCTAAAACCCTAATAAAAAAACCTAAACTGCAGCCTCTCTCTATACTTTGTTATGTTCTGCGATTTGCTTCATCTATCTATACTAACTTGTTTTGATTCGTTTTTGATTAAGGATTCTAAAGATACAAGAGGTTTTTGCTCAACCTAGGACACGCGACCAGTTCCTGATCCGTTCTCGGTGGTCCAAATCTACACTTCAAAGTTCTAAAGGTAAACTTTGAAACCCTAAAAGAAATCATAATCGAACATGGTTGATTGATAAAGGAATGACCATTAAAATTTTGCAAAACCCCAAATCAAACCCTAGCAAAGATTAATAGGTCCAAATCCTTCCATGAGTAAATCGAAACTCTTAAACCAAAAGTTCGATATGAGATTGTTTTACAATTAAAATCGAAACCACAATGGTTTCTAAATCTCAAAACCCCCTTGATCTGAATGATCAAATCGAATCCTTAAACCTAGAAATCGATCAATCCCTTAAAACATAAACAAGATCGGTTTTCATCCAAAAACATCTAATTTTTTTTAATGATTCCGACTTGAATATTGATCTGATTGTCTAGTTTGATTTTTTTTAAAGTTGTTCTTGATGTTTAGAACTGCTTAGGATTGAGAATTATACAAACCCTATTTTTTTTATGAAATCCGATTGCAAATAGGTGTTTTCGATTGAAATTGTTAAATTTTAGTCTACTTGCTAGATGATTTCCCTGATTAATGTCGAAATTGACTTGAATCATTAGGGATTGATATAAAAAAAAAAAAAAAAAAAAAAAAAAATTATAGAAATTTTCTAGATTGCTAGATTGAAAGAAAAATCGGATTGCATTGCATAAATTTAAAGGTTGAAAGAAACCAAAGCTGCATTGCTATATTGACTAAAATAAATCGGATTAGATTATATAATTTAGAGGTTGAAAGAAACCAAATCACATTGCATAACTAAAAGGTTGAAAGAAACCAAAATGCATTGTTTGAATCTGATTATAAGTCAAATAATAAGACTCTAAAATCTATATTTTCAGATGTCAAATTTGGATTATCCAGCCCTTAATCTCTCTGGAGATAATTATGTAAAATGGGCCATGAACACTGCAAGTGTCATGAAGATAAGAGGACTTGACAGATGTATCATCAAAGGCGAGTATGCAACTGAAAATGAAAAATATGGGGCAGTAACAATTATTCGCCAACATCTCACTGAGGATCTCAGAGATCAGTATCTAAATATTGAGAATCCTCTAGACCTTTGGACAGAGTTAAAATCCAGATACACAATAGTGTTATTACCAAAGGCTAGGCATGAGTGGATAAATCTCAGATTTCAGGACTTTAAGTCCGTAGATGAATATAACTCAGCTCTAATCAAAATCGTTTCTAAATTGAAACTATGTGGTGAAGAGGTAACAGAGGAAGATTTACTGGAAAAGACATTCCTCACAGCTGATCCAAGGGATCTATTGTTACAATATACATACAAAAAAAAAAAGGTTTCACCACTTATACGAATTTGATCTCGTATCTATTACAAGCTGAGAAGAATAATGAGATACTAAAGAAAATCAGTGAGATGAGACTTCCTGAAGCCAATAAGGCTGGAGAGAATAAGGATGAATCCAAAGAAGCCACGTCCAGAATAATAAAGGGAATTGTCGGCTTGATTTATGTTTTGATTTGTTTGTCATTTACAATTTTATTATAAGAGTTGTTTTATTTTTATATTATCTTATTTGATTTGCTTGATAATTTCTTGATTGATAAATGACAAAATAAAAATTTAAAAATGAGTATAGTAATTAAAATTATCCGACCAAAGGCATTGCCTAAAAGAGGCATGAATTATTCACCCAAACAAAAGTCCCATTTGAGTTATAAAATTTTGAAAAATGAATGGTTTCCACATTGAACCAATGGGCAAAGGAAATATAAGTTCCTTAAGATTATAAAGAAAGTAAAAATTGCCCAAGGCATAAAAATGGCCGAGACTGTACTCCCAACTGATCTAAACTATGCTAAAAGATCAGTATAATAAAGGCAAAAGGCCTAGGTAACCAGATAGGTTGACCAAGAAATTTTATACACTTTATGGCATGACTGGACTAGCCATCCAGGTCTTTAAAATTGATGCAAATATTGATATCGAAAAAAGGCACAAAAGAGTTATTTCATAGAATCTCACGTTGTGTAACATGTACACAAGGGAAACTCAATAGGCTATAATGTTCCAAGCATCTAAAAGATTTATAGCATGTTCATGAGGGGGAGAAATGACACTCCCGTGGTCCATGAACAACACTAAAAATTCGAGTGACATGGTCTATGACCATGATAGAACTTGGCCGAATTCTTTGTGATACAAAGATCACTAGCTAATGCTTGGGAACACATGGATTTACATGTAATAAAAATATGCATCAGGCCATATAAAGTGAGCATAGATATTCCCATCTAAGAATGATAAAGGGTCATGATCCAGACATAGACCATCCTAAGAGATTATGTATAGACCACCACAATAATATGTGCCGTCTAGGATGGAACCTCATAAGAAGATGAGATAAGATTGGGAATATATGTTGGATATGAGAATACTTTCTCCCACGATTTTATAAGAAACCTTGAGCCAAATATGGGTGATCAGATTAAGGCCAGGTTTACGGATTGCATGATTAAATCCGACTATCCAACATCAGGGGGAGAAAGAAATAAGCTGGTACAAGTATAAAGAAATGGAATGGTATCAACCATCCTTGTCTTGGCAAGATCCTCGGACCAGAGAATATGATTTAAGACGTCCAAAGAAAGATCATACAAAGCTAGCTAAAAGAATGCCAGACAGATTAGACCCGAAAAGAAAAGAAAAAGAATGACTAAGTCATACCAGCTTAAGCACCACGAAATTAATGTCCTAGAAGAGACATAATCAAGTTGCTATAGAGTCTAAAGATAGACCAATATGTTCCATAAGATAAGGAACCTCGGAAATGAAAAGAAAGGTGCATAGAAATGACATATCTGAGGTCATAAGGGAAACCAGACCAGACATTGAGATAAGGCTGCGCAGCTAACATCTAAGGTACCAGACCATGTAGTTTGGGACGCCAAATTGCAAGGTAAACGAAGGTTCTTAGTAAGAATGAAATCTCTAATCGATTAGTTCATGTCTGGAACACAATGGAACACTATAAAAGAAGTGTCGACACATAAAAGATAAAGATGCATAAGGAAATAGCACTTGAGTTTAAAAGATATAAGCGAGGATCAGAACCCACGAGAATACAAGAATGCATTCATAGACTAAAGGAAACCGTGGGGGTTCAAAGAAAGATTCAAAGAATCTATAAAAGAGATGGGTGTATTGGCCATATATAGAAACACCATCTGATAAGATAAAACCAGTGAAAAATAGGTCATGTGTGGGAAAGGAAAAGAAATCGTGAGACATGGACTAAGGTTTCATATTCCTATTTAAAGCATTCAAGGAATGACTTGATTACACAAGGATACTCACAGAGACCAAGGAACAGATTATAAGGAGATGTACTCCTATGTGGTGGATGCTAATACAAATTCGAAAATGATAAAGGTCTGGATATAAGAAAAGAGAAATGTAGTAAGCAGCATGATTGATCACTGGATAAAGATGATAATAGTATCAGAAAGATGAGAAAAGAAATTCTCATAGAATAGTTTTGTTCCTAAGCTATTCATGGACTGAAATAAGGCAGCTGCAAATGATAAAGAAAGACTAAGAGAATACTTAGTACAATCAGTCCATAGATCCTTATAGAGGATATTATAATTCCTTGTGTTTATGTTTATATCAAACCAACCTAAAGAAAGGTTCAATGGTTCAATGATTTCAATGATACAAGTTATCAATTGATTTTGGACAGAATATGATGGGACTAGAAATCATAGCCGTGTATGAGTTGAGATCAGCACGCCACAATTACATGGTGTAATGTGAGATGGTCGCAGGAGAAGGCAAAGAGAACCATTAATTCTCATGCCAAAGACCATCCGGCTCCATACATCCCAATCGTCCATAAGAATAACCAAAAGTAGTGTGGTGAATTGGTTCAGATCGACCATATCGACCAGCATGCGTAATATGGCTAATGGAAAGATCGACCAGCATATGGTAGTATCATAAAACGTGTGGTCAAGTACCAAATGAAGTATATGGGACTAATGAATGTCTATACATCAGTAAAGAAAGAAAGAAACCAATCATCATAAGAGTGGTCGAGGTTTATGGTCCAACCAAGTTCCACCAAAGTATAAGGTGGACCACATCATTATATCAGGCTGCAATACCTTAGCCATATATGAGTATATTGACGTGTGATGACAAGGTCTATGATTTAACATGTATGTTTTCGAAAACATAGCATTGTCTACGACAAAATGAAAGAAGTCATGAGACATCATCTAGAGATAGTGACCAGAAGAATGTATGAGTCAATAATAAAATGAAAGTATCCATGGTATGGCAAAGCCATGAGACTAGAGGAACCGTGGGACATGAGAGGACCTGCAAGAAAGATTTAATCGCAGGATAGAGGTACATCCTGCGATTAATGAGGCAACATCAAAAGCATGAATGAACCCTGAACCAGATGTGTCGATCAAGGGGGAGTGTTATGTACCGATATATATGATCGACATATTCTATTTCATCATTATCTACTTCTAGTTTGGTGTTTATCTTATAGTTAGGATAACTACATGTATCATGTATATATACGACTGTTTAGTCGATGATCAAAGTAATCTTTCCCATTCATTATTCAACACATCCCATATTAACAAAAAAATGTTGGTGTAAAATTTTGTTTTCACAAATATGCAAATAATCATAAAATCATGAGTAACACGCATTCTCATAGAAGTAGCACACTTCCTGAAGCAGTCTTGAGAATCTCCTCATGCGAACTTTTTCTGAAACCAGCCAAGGATCGTCTCTGAGCATAGAAGGTCCCATCTCCTCTCTCTACAACCAAGCCACCAGCACCATATAAAGAAAATTCATGAACCTCGAACATAAGCCCACACACAAACCCTTGAAACAGTGCTCCTTGCAACAACAGCTGTTAGATTTAACAGAGATCATGGACGCCGGAGGCCTGACGTGAAGCTCCCACCGAGAATCAACCCGCAAAACACCAAAAACGCTTCACTACTAAGAGAGGATAAAGGTAAGAGATGATTAAACTAAGACAAAATATATTTATAGCATATATGATCGAACAAAAGTGTTGGTAGCCTAATGGTAGTGCAAGGAGGTTGGTTTGCTTATGCCCCATATTTCATTTTTTGAATGAAGCTTATGCCCCCCAATTCAAAAAATATTTTTGAGACGAAAGGTTATTTTTTAAATCAGAATATCTAAAGGCTAATTTCGAATTTGGGGGATATATTTTTTTTTTTGATAAAAAAACTGTGTAAGTTGAACTTTTTATAGTGACTGGGCTCACCTCGAAAGGCCACCTCGCCAGAAATCCCCTAAAGAATTTTTTAGCTAACCCAGTACCACTCCATTATTCCCGAATATCGAACTGACGACCTCGGATAATCGTGTGTGAGAAGAATCGCAGGAACCACTAGGCCACCATACGCTTCTCATTTGGGGGATCTATATTACGGACCTAAGACCCAGAATTTCCAATATTACGAGATGCTATTCTAATGTATATGGTCCATAAGTACTACCTATATAAAAGAGACATTTTAAAATCAATAATTTCACCTACTATTGTTCTACGTTTGTGTAAATGGATTAATCAAACAAATTTATATAGGTTGACTAATATTTTGTAGGGTGCAATCATATAACACTAATGCACCATATTCCGTCAATGCTCCACAATCAAGTGTTCTTGGATTGGAGTAATATTAGGATGGATAATATATATCAGCACTAATATACCATATCCCATCATAATTATATAGCTAAACGCATTTAGACGAAAATGTTGATCAAATGAGTGATTTTCCCGAAAGTCTTAATGATACATCCCTTAAAAATATGTTCAATTTTTAAGTTATATTTTTCGTTTTGTTGAAAATAAGTTGATATTCAACAATCACTCCATATTAAAGAAAATCCAAAACTAACTCTTTCAATTAACTTTTTAACCGGTGGTCTTTCAAAACCTACTCTACTTCTTCCATAAGAAAAAGTACAATTAAACTAATTTTTAAATAGACTTGTACATTTTAGAGAGAAAAAATCAACCGAAATATCAAAATTTGAGTTTAGAACTTTTATTTTCGTTGATTAAAAATGATTTTCAACTATATAATATACAAATACCTTTATTTTATCATATTTTAGTTTTGTTTAATACATATCATTTTCACTACTCACTGACCCAATATCAAGAACCTTTTACAATCGTAAGCAACAAGTTATCAAATTCAAGACATCTCATACCATTATGATTCCAATACTAAATGAGAAAAGGAATCGTCTCCTAGTTTACAGACACTTTGTTTCCGAGTACCACTTACAATTCCATGCAGTTTAGGCTTAGCTCAACCATATATACAAAAAAAAAAATAGAAGCACTAAATAATATCCCACCAAATTCTTTGAAATATGGATACCTACCTGTATTTGTAACACGATGGTTTGAGCAAAGTATTAGGAGTCGGGCTTTAACATAAAAACGTCAGAGCAACATTATTGCTAAGACAAATTTTAGAGTTCTTAGGTTTTTTTATTATTATTTTGAAGTTAAGAGACAATGTTAAGAGACATTAGAAAAAGTGCAGATTATTGGTAGATAGTTAGATACTTATGTTGTCTCTTATTATCATTACAATTAAAAGAAGCAAAAACAGTAAGAAAGAGAACTAATAGTTTCCAAAAAAAAACATCCAAAACAGAAATTACAAGAAGAAAAAATAGTAAGAAAGAAAACTACAATACCGAATTGTGTGACAGTCAGTAGTAGCCAATGCCTCTAAGCTCAGCGGAACTTGGCTGCTGCATATCACCGGCTTTTCCTAAAATTACAACTCGGCCTGCAGGGAGTAGAAACACAATTCGGTATTGTAGAAACACATCTACATCAACTCTGAAATAAAAAAAACAAACCTTAGCCCGAGAGGTATTCTCACGATCAAGAAGATAAGCAGGAACAGCTCTTTCCTGAACATCCTCATCAGTTTTACGCCTTGATGAAGTCTCCTCATGCATCCTCATCGGTTTTACGTCTTAATAATCATGCCACTAAACATGGTTAGATAATACATGCTCAAATTATCCTAGAACAATTTTACTCTCATCAAAAGAGGTCAAATTGTAGTATATAGGGATCAAATCCACTGAGACTCTTGGATTACACAATAGATCTTATAGTCTTCGAAATAAAACTAGTTGAAAAGTTTTAGAACAGTAACTTAAATGTATTCAAGTGCAAACAGGAAAATCGATCGATATTCGGAAGCGTATATCGATCGACGAACATGACAATTGTTCGATTTCAGATTATGGGTTTGTTATCAATTCGGGAAATATCTAGATCAAGGTAAACCTTTAGGTATGACAAGTATGCTGTTTTAAGGATTATAGGAGTTTTAAATATGGTTATTCTCGAACTCAACTCTTAGACACAATCTAAATGATTGTCTAATAGCTGGATCTCAAGACAGTCAGTTGTTGCTTGTTCCATCTTGAGAAAGCATCGATCTATGTAATTTATGACAATCGATCGATAGGCCTTTCAGATAATCGATCGATGATTCTACTGTCGAATCGGTCAATTATCCTTCCAGTAAGCATTACCGAGTAGGTTGATAGGTTCTCAGATTAATTAGGGCAATTGTCGTTATAGCTAATTAATAAGATCAGTCTAATTTATTTTCAGATAATTTACCATGTTGTCGCTTACGCAAATTAAACCTCAGATCTAAGTCAAGGATGATCAGTTCATTTACTTAGCATTAAGTATAACTAGAATAAGTAATCAACCTTTGGTAAACCTAAATCTAACAGTAGGACTACTCATACATATTCATAAGAAGCATAATTATGATGGTCTAAATAATACTTAAATAAAACTTAATAAAAAATAGAGTAAGAAAACAAAAGGAGTTTAAGATCTTCTCTGTTTATGCAGTTCAGATATCTCTCTCCAAGGTAGATATCTTCTTCTCCAACTGACTCTAAGCTAATACTTCTCTCTTTGGTGATGACTTTGGTGACTTGCTTGTAGCCTCCTTGATTGCTTGGTTTTTCTCTTCTTAGTGCCTCTTTATTTAAATGGTACAAAAACCCTAATAGTATGTCTTAACAGGCGGCCAGGGTGTATAATACATATATGATATCTTTTGGGCAAAACTCATAAATCTTCTAATTTTTATTAATCGCGATTAGCTCTGTATCGATCGATATGGCTGGTACTCAATCGATCGATTCTTGTGATTCTCCATCGGTTAACCTTGATTTTGATGCATCGGTTGATACTCTCTTCAGTAGTCAGCTCGCGAGTAAGATGCAATATCTTCTAAAAGATATCAAAATGCTCCATAATCATCACTTTATTCCAATGAGTACTTAAACCTGAAATATTTCTAAAAGAGCTACGAAATACACATAAAACCTTTGAAAACATATGAAATATAGGGGTTAAATAGGGTAAAATATAGAACATATCATTAGAGTGGCTAATCAGACTCATTGATATGATAACAAACGAACGTATTGCGTAATGATCTACTATTAGGACAAATATCAAAAGAGTGTGTAATAAATACCTTGACAAGCTCGCCTTCACAGTAACCATCAAATGCGTTGATTGATCGAGCAGTGTTCTTAAAGCAAATGCACGCTGCAGTTCTAAGCGCATTAACCAGCAGAGTGACTTGTACCCTTCCTTATCAACACTACCACCACCACCCATGTTTTTAGCTTGCCTAGCTTTCCTAGTCCTTGAAAACGCGCGTTCCTCTTCTCCTACTTCTCTCTATAGGTCTAACAACACTTGGCTTGCTCAAGACCTTACTAAACACAACTGACAACAGGGACTTCACTAGAGGAACTGCTAATGCCATTAAACCCGCGTTTGAATCTGTTCCTAGAATCAAAGATAAGTCGATGGGTGCAATCATCCAACTTAATGTCCTGAACACCTGAAACAAAGCATTACACATCAAAAGTGAGCAACTTTTGTAATGAAACCGATACTGAACACCTAAAACACATCGAAAGTGAGAAACTTTTGTAATGAAATCATCATTAAGAACAAGAAGCAATACCTCAAAGACCATACTCCAGTCTTCGTCGTCATTCAACAAATCATCGTCATCATCATCATCTTCGTCGAGCCACAACCACGGCCTCTTTTTGTTTCTGTACCCGAAGTCAACCCCTCCATCGCAAAAGAGCTCATCCTCTGCACAGATTCGCCATAGTTAAATCGAAGATTGGAGAAGATAAATTGGGGATCGGAGACAGACTTACGCTTCGGCATCAGGAGGGAATTGGCCATGGACGGGGGAGAAGAGATCAAGTTTCAAAGATTTGATTCTCAGCTTCGAGAGAGAGTAGGAGACTATGTTACATGGAAACGGAAGCGGAAACGCGGAAGCGGAAACGCGGAAGCGGAAACGCGGAAGCGGAATCGTGTGGAAGCGTAGAAGCGATTTTTTTAATAAAATTAGGAAGCGGAAACGTGTCGGAAGCGTATATTTATATATGTATATATATATATATATATATATTAAAATATAAAAGATTACAAATGTGACTAACAATTATAGGATTCAAATTAAAATAAAAAAATATTCATTTATAATAATTTAAATGATTTCATGTTAAAACCGTGAAACTATGCATAAACTAAGTTTATAAAATATAATTATACTAATTATTTTTTAACATTTCGTAAATAATTAACACAGTATATTTAAATATAGATGATATATCTCTAATAAACTTTCAATGCATAAAATATATAGTATTAGTTTTAATGCTTGTATATTTATATTCTCTGTTTCAGTATTATATAAAAACAATGTTTCTTCTATTTTTATTTATTTACGATATTGTATTTTAAAAAAAACGGAAGCGTGATTCCAAAATGGAATCGTAAGCTTCCAAAATGTTTTTAAAGATGTATTTTTGGAAGCGTATTGGAAACGAGATTCCGAGAGCTTCCACAAGCTTCCGATTCCGTTTCCGGTTCCGAAGCGGGAAGCGGACATCCGACAAAGCTTCCGTGCAACCTAGGTAGGAGACTTCCATGTCCGACGCGTGTTCCGTAAGGACGACTCTTTCGTCTCTTAATTAAGCGACGCTTTTTAGATACATAGGTAATTTTCATTTTTTTAAAAATCACAATTATCTTAAGGACGCACTTAAGATATCGCGATA
Source organism: Raphanus sativus (assembly GCF_000801105.2). NCBI lineage: Eukaryota > Viridiplantae > Streptophyta > Magnoliopsida > Brassicales > Brassicaceae > Raphanus > Raphanus sativus. The sequence goes on along the minus strand of NC_079514.1, from coordinate 32,908,041 downwards.
ATAATGCTCTCAGGGCCAGTTATATTGAGATTTTATATTGAGATTGACTCATCAAGCTCTGTCTATTGTGTCCTTGTTCACGTTTTCTTTTCTCGCTCAACAATAGTCTAAAAACGAAGACATTGGGGAAACAAATATAAAATAAACAATTGAACATTACATCATAAGTATAAATCATTACAGCACACTGTAACTCTAATTAACGACACAATCACCTTATATAATATAGACTGTCAGTTCTTGAACTCACTCTCACAATTCTCCGACACAATCTCAACCTTCTTGGCATCTAATAATCCCTTAACCTTAACATCACAAGTCACCACCACTTCCCTGTTCTTTTTCACTGGTCCTGCTTCATAGTCCGCCTTTAGCTCCATAATCAGCACCAAACTCACCGGTTGTTTCGATCCCCGAGGTGGCATAACGGCGTTCTTGGTCGACCCACTGAGCTTTACATTGACGTTGCTGGATCCAGTCGCCGCCAGGGACATCTTTGGGAATTTTCCGCGTCCTAGGCTCTTGTTCTTGTACGTTAATGAAATCATACTGTTTCTTCCCATCGTATAGCTTACCCCCATGTTAGACGTCGGATTCTCAGCTCTCAACGTGATTTCGATATTACTAGGTTTTGCCGTTAATCTCTCGACTTCAAAAAGTGGAAGAGTGGGGTTGAACACGAAATGAAGGATAACGGTGATTGCACCAATTATGAATCCAAAAAAGATCAAGATAATAAAGAACCACATAAGACGTTTGGAACACCCATTCCTTTTGTTTTTCTCCGGGTTGTTACGGCGTTCTTGGACGTATTTTGCGTGTTCAGGAGGAGGAGTCCAATAGACTTGATCTCTCGGTACCTGGACAACGTAAGTCTCTAGCTCAGGGATTGAATGGGGAGGAGGGAGAGACCGGGAAGGTGTGGCCAGGATTGGAGAGAGATTAAGAGAATGATTACGCCAATGGTGTGGTGGAGGATCTTGAGAGGGCAATGCGGAGAGACTAGAGGTTGGACGGTGCCAGGCGGAAGGAGGATCGTCGGATTTGTCATCGTCGGATTCATGGAAGGTGGCGGAAGGAGGAAGCCGTGGCCCCTCCATCGGAGAAAGGTGGGGGTTACAGGATGTGTGGTGGAGGTTGGCTTAGAGGGATCACGAAAGAGAGAGAATTGAGAGATGATGCGAAAATTAGGGTTAGCATGGGACAAGTAAGTGGTTGTTGTTGCATTACTCAAACTTTTGGTTGGCTTGGAGAATATTTTGCTATTTAGAGTTAGCCAACTCACCTTCGGTTTTTCTTTTTCTGTTATAATAAACTATAATCTAGTTTGATGATTATTAAAGAAGACGCTACTGACCACGTCGGTTCTTTTCACAACCAATACTTTGAGACGAATTAATCATCTTCTTCTTACAACCAGACTTTATTAGGGCATCTGCGTCAGTTGGTATCTAACACAGTTCCTCATGACAAAAATAAAGAAACAAAACTCAAGAGAGTGAAAGACTAATCAGAAAATACTCGTGAAGGGTCTAGTCTTAAAATATCTAAAATGAGAACTTAAATTCAGAGAGTAAAAGAGAAATCAGAAAATGCTCTAAGCTTTTGGAAAAGCCTAGTCTCAAACAACTATACATCCTTCAAACAAAACAACGCCATCATGTAATTTTCTTTTCTTTTTAGACCGGAAGGTATATATCCGAAACTTACGGTTGGACTGATTAATCCCCACAACTGGACATAAATGACGGTTGCTAAATCTCTTTCTCAAATTATCAAGTAGACTCGAACTAGAGACTTTTAGCACAAGTGCCTTGGTTCATTTCTAGTTGAGCCAGTTTGTCATGGCTACTATATATAAATTGCATGAGTAATATCAAAAGAGAAATTCTCTATGATGAGTTTGATGATCCTAAAAAAGTTTTTATCACAAATATAACTTTCAAGAATCAAAATAATCAAAATATTTCATTAAATAGGTAAATAGATACCTATATCACTAAAATTAACAAATCTAGATTTAAGGTTTATTTCTAAGGGGTGGAGTTTTGGGAATAGTAGGGTTTATGATTTTAAAAAATAAATAGATAATACTTAAAATATTAATAATTTTTTAAAAAATGTTAAAAATAGTTTCAAAAAGAATTTTGGAAATTTAAATTTAATTTATAAAAATTATTTCAAAAGTTATAAAACTTCAATTTCAAAAATGCATAATTAAAAACTAGAAAAAAAAATTATACGGATCTTTTGATTCTTTGATCAATTTTCTCTTTGTGGACCCTTTTAGTGGGATCACTTGACAGAATTGTCCTATCAAAAATAACACTATATTTCTAGGAAAAGTTATTCAGATAGAGAAAAGTAATTTTAAATAGAAGTAAATTAGTATCATCAACTCATTTTACTTTTTGACTTAATTTAGTGTTATCATAGATAAATTCATAAATATATATATTATTTTCAAAATATAAATTAAATATTAATTAGTTCTTGTGTTTGGAAAAAGAAATATTATTGCTCTATTTTTTAGTAGCTAGGTTTTATTTCAAAACAGTAATTTAACTTTTAAAAAATTATAATTATGATATAAAAACAAAATTTGTTTTGTTAACTAGTTTTAAAATTCTGATATAGTTTATATAAAAAGTGGTGTTGTGATACATCTATCTTATTAAAACAGAAACATTGTAATGGACCTAACTATAATTTTGTAAGATTTTAAATTAAATGCACACTCTCTTATATAGGTATATGATATCCACGTGAATTCATTAATAGACCGAGACTCTTTCTTTTATTTTGTTGGTTTAGGAAATAAATGGTCCAACGCTAATTAAAAAATTTGAAATATATTCATGTTCATAATCATACGATTAGCAACTCCATCTTTTCTTTATTTAAGTTAGTGCATAGTTGCATACGATTATTGTTTAAAATTGTCCTCGGGTTCAACATAACATATTATGTACAAATATATGTACAGATTCTATTTACCTCTATATTACGTAATGTGTAATATTATTAAAATTGAATTGAATACCACCAAACCTTAAGAATACATATAAACATTTCTTTGAGAATATATCTTCTCTATTAAAAAAAATGTATCATTTTTATCTACTATAAAATAGTCATATGATTATAATTTTATTATAAAATAATTTTAATTAGAATTTTATTATAAAAAACAAAATAAAATAAAACCAAATTTTATTATATTAGTCTACTGTAAATGTTCATTCTACATTTTTGTCTACATAAATATATAAAATACCAAAATTTTAACAAATGTTTGACTAATTATTTTATATTAGTTTAATATCTTAATAAAATTGAAATTATGTGTATATGCACGGGTCTGAATAATAATGTTAACTAGACATATAAATATAAATATAACTATTATAAAACTAAAAATATATAACACTAAAAATATTAAATTTATTTATAAAACATGTTTAATAGATTAACAAAATGATCTCGGGACAAGGTTGGTATAGCACTTTAGAAGATTTTGATAGTTTAATGGGAGCAAGGAATGTTAGAGCATGTCTCTCTCCCCTTCATGCTGAAGTCGAGGCACTGATATGGGCAAAAGAATGCATGAGAAATTTACGTCAGTTTAGGGTTACGTTTGCAACGGATTGTTCCCAATTGGTGAAGATGGTTTCATAATTAGAGGAATGACCAGCTTTTGCAAGTTATTTGGAAGACATAAAGACCCTTCAAGACGTCTTCATCAACTCAGAGATAGTTCATGCACCACGAACGAAGAATATGCAGGCGGACAAACTAGCACGAAGTGCCAGGATTCAACTGGCTTTTGTTGTTCACATGGATGCAGAGTTACCGGCTTGGTTTTCCGAGTCTAGATGAGAGTTTTTGTTTACCCTGATGACAAAAAAAAAAGATTAACAAAATGACCCATAATTCTATATTTACAATTACGGGTGATTTCGCTAATAAGATATATTAGGAAATTGCCTTAGAGAATATTTGTGTAGTGTATATTCGATGCATATGATTATTTACATAACAGATATAGATATCTCGAATTTTACTTTCAAAGAAAATATTTTATGGAAAAATACATTCATCAAGTCATTACAATTATACATAATATCTCGGTAACCATATACTGTGATTTGGTATTTATTATAAATTACTTAATTGGTTTAGTATATATATTGGTGGTACATTATTGTTATCCTAAAATTAAACTATAAATACTGATCTTCTACATCATCTTTACACACCCACGATCACTTCCAAAAAAATAATAATAATAAAAATGACGAAACTAAACACTTTTTGTTTATATATCAGACACATATAATATATTAGACATCATAATATAATAAAATTCACCGAGTAGTTATGTAATCATTGTTTTTTAAATAATTAACTTTATAATGTACAAAAAAATCAAAAAAAAACATATTTCATGCTTCCAAAAATATAAAAACTCGCCCGACCGGGTGGGTCATCAGCCGTGAAACATGTTGAAGACACTATATTTAACCCCCGGAAAAAAAATATGAAATGCAAAATTAAGAATTCCCAAGGGAAATAAAAAAGCTGACAACTCATGCCGACCTCTCGGCCGAGTTAACGACGTGCTTGTAGGATCCTCTATAGTATTCTTCACTCATCACACGAACCAAACTCGCCACGTCAACACACACCCTACTCCAGAAAGCAGACGATAACTACCATTTTTGTTGAAACCACCAAGTCAAATCTATTAATAGTTGGACAGATCAGATCTATGTCTAGTTTATACATTTAATATCTGCAACGATGACTGGCCGTGACGTTCTTTTCCTCTCCGTCCTCCTCATCATCGCCAACGTCTCCTTCATCTCATCAGCCGTAAGCTCCCTAAATCTCATCAACAGCACTAGGTTTTAACATTTTTTGTCCTCCTATTTGTCTTTGGTCTCCAACACATGCATATTCCTAGATTTGAATCTATAGCTTGAGGGCCACTAGGTCAAACCACTAATTAGTTGAAAAAAAAAATATTTTCTTGAATTTAACGAAAAACTATATATAATTTTCTTGATTTTTCAGGACGATGAACCAGATTGTGTCTACACGTTCTACCTCCGAACCGGATCCATTTGGAAAGCCGGCACCGAGTCGATCATAAGCGCTAGGATCTACGACAAGTATGGAGACTACATCGGGATCCGAAATCTAGAGGCATGGGGTGGGTTAATGGGACCAGGTTACAACTACTTCGAGAGGGGTAATCTCGACATTTTCAGTGGTAGAGCGCCGTGTCTTCCGAGCCCAGTCTGTTCGTTGAATCTTACCTCCGACGGCTCTGGCGACCACCATGGTTGGTATGTTAACTACGTGGAGGTCACGACGGCAGGAGTTCACGCTACGTGCTCTCAGCAAAGCTTCGAAGTTGAGCAATGGCTTGCGACTGATACGTCACCGTATGAGCTCACTGCTGTAAGGAATAACTGTCCGGTGTCGCTTAGAGAGAGTGTCGGTCGGGTCGGGTCTGAGATCCGGAAGACTCTCTCTTGGATCGTATGAAGCAATGAATGAATGGATGTTGAGTGTCTTGGAGACTTGTTCTATGTCGTCTTGTGAACGTGTGATGCCAATAAAGAAAAATGATTCGATCGAATAAATATTCAGTTTTTTTTGGTTCTGTAAGAAGTAATCAGTTATCTTTGATTTAAGACTGCATTTTGAGGGATTAAGAGAGGGCCCATTAAGAGATAATCACTTGATAATGTATTTTAGTTTTGATGAACTAAAACGTTCGAAGTTAGAATATTATGATTTATGATGATGTCAAATCTTTACCAAACATATACAAAGGGCCCTAGACCCTTCATTATGAACTAAGTCATCATTAACAAACTAAAGTGTTAATTTTCTCCCCACAATATTAACATTTAATATTAAAGTGATGGATCTTTAGGTTTGGTCTGCGGTACCAGATCTTCACATGGCTGTCTCTCGGATCTCATTAACAAGAAATAAATATATTGGTTCAAGGCTCTTTTCAAAGACGCAGCCATGGAGGCTGATTATAGGTTTGAATTATGCAGTAAAATCAATTCTTTTAAAAAAGTTTATCCACTTTATATAGGTTTGAAGTTCAAAACCGGATGTTGGATTATACATATATCACATTTAAGTAAAATCCACTAAAGATCAGTTAAATAGATAACAATGGTGAGAAAACTAGAGATGATAAAAATTAGCTCTAATATTGTTGAAGATGGGAAATAGGACAGGAGTAAAAATATAATGTGCCTTAATTTGTATTACTTATAATAGAGCAGTAGCAACTAGCAGTATGTGGATTATTTCTTACTGTAGTTATTACAAATGATTAGTAAATAATAAATGTTAAAAGAAAAATAGGTCGACGTAACTCCAAACCCTCTAGCCTCTCTCTAAAAACTTGTCTCCTCCGTTAACTCCGGCGTCGGCTTTTCTCGTCGGCGTCGGAGGCTCCTTTCTCTCCTTCCTCCTCGTTTGTCTCTTGCTAGTCCTCTTACTTCCAGACCTCGTCAATATGCTACTCCCTCTGGTGGTTCTGGTCTCTCCGCTCCTCCGTCGGCCTGCTCATGAGGGTCTTCGGGTTGAGGAAGATGTTTGTCTCTGGAGTGAAGGTGAGGCGAGTCTCCTGGTCTTCAGAGGTTAGGCGGCGCGTGACCTTGGGTAGCAGCTCCTCCACTCCGGATCTGTTCTTCAACGTATCATCTTCTATCTCCGGCGGAGTGGGGCGGTGGCGCGTGAATGTTACTTTCGCTTGGCGTCTCGTCGGAAGTGCTTCACGACGCTGTCTCCCAGGTGGTTCCGAGTGGGCTCTCCACAAGGGCGTGTCCAGAGCTCCAGATCCCGTCGCGTGTCAGGTCTTCGGTTCTGATTACGGCATGTGTGCTTCTTGACTCATGGCTCGTAGCGAGTCGTCTATGGCTTCTGCTACAGTTGTGATATGGTGCCTCCACTTTGTTCTGCTCCGGTCGCGGCTCCTCTCACTTTGCTCTCTCTGGCGTGTCGTCGCGAAGGATGTCACAGAGACTACTTTGTCCTGGCGTCAACTTTCTTTGTGATGTGTTGGCGCCTCAATGAGTCGACAGTCTTCTGGTTCTCAGGAGCTGACCATGGCGTGTTCCTTTCTCTCTCCTTTGGTCATATGGAGCGAGTGGTTCTCGGTGCTTCATGGGTTAATTGCAACTTCCCGACGCTAGAGTCTCTTTGAGGTCTAGTGGTTGTGATTATTCGGCTCTTCTACAGGCTTGGTCCAGCAGTGTGTGATGGTGCAGCGGTCTATCAACTCCGGTTTGTATTTAGGTTGTTCGGCGGCGGCGATAGCAGAGTCCTTGCTCGGTTGGAGGCGGTTTCAAACATTGCGTGACGTTGCGTACAAGCCCGGCTTTGATGTGATTGCAAGGCTTCGAGGTACGTATTCGGAACCTTCCACTATTGTCGTCTAGAGCTTCATAGCCAGTGAAGGTTATGAATACGGTGGAGTCCATTGGAAGCTAGCTAGCACCAGAGACGACATTGGAAGTCCCGGCATCTGAGATCTCTCGGAGAACCTCACCTTCTTGTGGCTCTCGTCTAAGGTGAGAACGGCAACCAAATTCTAAAAGATTTCGAAAGACGGATTAGTGGATTGTGCCGGGTTTAGTGGGCGGGCGAAGCTAGTTTGTCATAGTTTGACTTTAGAAATTTTGTTCAAAGTCTGTTTGTAACCGGATCTGAGAATTCCCGTTTTTCGGGTGGAGATTAATATATATCTATATTTAAAAAAAAAATGTTTCATATGTAAAAGTATCATATAAAATCATTATACAATACATAATTTCTTTTTTTTTGTCATCAGCAGAAAAACAAACACACTCTCATCCGGTCTCTGAAAACCATGCCGGCAACTCTGCATCCATGTGAACAACAAAAGACGGTCGTGTCCTGGCAATACATAATTTATTTATTTATCTCTGGATAATAAATATTTATAATATATATAATATTTTATAAAATTGTTATAGAAAATAAATTTTAATTATAATTATATATATTAAACTATATTTTAATATGAATAGTTTTTTTAAATGATATAAATCTATTAACTATAGATTCTAGTTGTATAATACAAAGTATTATATATGCATTAGTTATAAAATTTATTTTTAAAATAAACATTTTATTTTTTTATAAACATAATTTTAATATTATTAAGTTAAATGAAATTAATTAAATATTTTTTTATAGATTTTGGTATTTTAAAATATAAAATTTTATATGTTAAGTTTTTTTCTAAATGAAAAATATAAAATAGTATCATATATTTGTTCTAAAAGTTTTGAACTAACTAATAACACTAATTTAATTATATTGTTAACTAAAATAAAATATAGATTATTTAAGATGAACAGTGTTACATCAAACATTTGGTGTATACTATCACAAAAAAATAGTAAGATGATGGTTTAGCACGTAGTGCTAGGAAACAAACGTTCTTTGTTGTGCACATAGATGCAGAGCTACCGTTTTGGTTTACAGAGTCTGTTTGAGTCTGTAAAAGTCGATGACAAAAAAAAAAAAATAGTAAGATGATGTTATTTTGGGAATTCTAATTATTGAAAGAAATCTAGAGATCAAAGATCGATTAAGTATAACTCACTTATTATTAACTTGAGAAAATAACTCAAAATTCAAGTTCTCAATCTCCAAACTCTATTAAAGTATGTCACACCTTGACATCTACTTATATAGAGTTTGTGTTTATCTTAATCTTATTAGATATCATAACTTTAGATAACTCTTAAATCTATTATGTATATTTATCCATAACTTGGTAGGATTAGGTTGAAACCTTCTGCCTTAAACTTCTTTGTCTTTCAAAATTACTCCAACAAGAAAATTATAAAATTATACCAAGATTGGTGTTTTCCGGTCTAAATGGAATTGGCTTCACAAATTTCATCAGATGAATTATGTTTAGTTTTATATTAATTTAGCAAAAACATTTTTTTGAACTTTACTGTCTACACATAATAACTTAATGATAAATTTAGGGAAAATATGACTATTAATTTACTTCAATGTTAAGAGTACTTGACAGCACAAATAACCTACAACACAAACCAAATGCAAGACCGTAAAGATCATCCATTGGCCAACATAAATCAGAAAATGCACTAACATATCCGCAACATCATTTCCTAGAGCATGCACACATGTTTCTCAAAGAGCATCTTAAAAACAAGTAGAGAATATAGAAATTTAAGTTATCAAATCATAACAAGATATTAAGACATTGTGACAAAAAAAAAAGTTATCAAATCATACATTTTCGGAGCTCCATCAGATATCCATATGCCAAACTTTTTATGATGAATGGTCACTTTTTAAAAAACTCGAAAACTTAAAACTTTATTACAATAATAATAGTAATTTTTGAGAAATCCAAAAGAGTTTTTTAAGCGCTGGACATGCTCTTAATCCCACCGTAGAAGTGTCAATGTAAAAAAACCCTTTATACTTTCAAAACATTTAGTTGAGCTATTCCAAAAGCACCTCCAACAATGATATCTAAAAAAAAATATCTAAGCATTAAAACATTAAAAAAATATAGATAAAACAGAGGAGAGAGAGAACCAAATCTCTCACGCCAAAAACCTCCCATTAATCTTGAACAAAAAAAAAAATCTTGCTCATCTAAGAGGTTCTTATAAAAAGTTTCTTAATATATACATACACATATATGTATATTAAAAAACTTTTGATAAGAACTTTCCATTGGGAGTGCTCAGTATATGTAGGTTGAGAACTTGAGTAAGACCATTGCGACAACAAGAACCATGAACAAAAGATGAACAGATTAAATCATTAGATGCAGACATTGACTCTTCTTATTGCAATCACATGTTCATATATGTATGATTTTATTCGATCAGATCATTTTACATTACTCTATCAAATGTTCAGAGATGACACTTTTATTCTTCTTTTTTTTTTTGTAAACATGACACTTTTATTCGATCGGATCGTTTACATTATCGGCATTGCAACCATACGTTAACACAAATCTCCCACACATTGATTTACAACACGATCCTAGGAGAGACTCTTCCGGATCTCAGACCCGACCCTACCGATAGGAGAAACCTGGCAGTTGTTCCGCACGGCAGTGAGATTATACGGCGGCGTATCAGTCGCAAGCCATTGCTCCACATCGAAGTATTGATGTTCACTCTTAAGATGAACACTGACCGTCGTGACGTCCACGTAGTTAACAAACCAGGCCGGGTAAACGCCGGAGCCGTCTGAGGTCAGACTCAGTGAACAGACTGGGCTAGGAAGACACTGCGCCTTACCACTGAAAATGTCCAAATTGCCTCTCTCGAAGTAGTCGTAACTTGGTCCCATTAACCCACCCCATGTCACTATGTCTGGGATATCAATGTCCTGTCCCGAATTGTCGGAGATTTTAACGCTTATGATAGAATCTGTGCCGGCACTGTCCACCGGTCCGGTTTCGATGTAGAATGTGTAGACGCAGTGTGGTTCATGGTCCTGCCAAATTAAGAAAATAGTAAAAGGAAGGAACATTAGTTTATGTATCATGAATACTAGTCTAGTGCAGATGGATTAGAAAAGTCATAGTCTAGAGATGAGATTTAGGGAACTTACGGCGAATGCAACGACAGAAAGGGTGATGATGACGAGGAGGGAGAGGAGGAGAACGTCACGGCCAGCCATAGTTGGTGATATGAATGTAAGAAAATGGACAACTAATCTGTCCCAACTACTAATATAGTTTAAAAATAGACTTAGGAAGCGCAGATAAAAAGCAGTCTCATGCAAGAGTGTGAACTGCAATTCATTTCCCATTCAGCATTCATTTTTTAAAAAGTAATTATCCCTATAAAATTAAAATTAAAAACATATATGTGAAGCTGACGTGGGAAGTTTTGGTCCGTCATATGCCCTACAATTTTGGACAAACCAAATTTTCCTAAAATGCAAAAAAAAAAGAGTTTGTTATAGTTTTTTTCCAATTAACGTGAAACAAGCAAACTAATATGCATATTGGGAAATGCATGTTGCAAAGTAGTTACGTTCATTTTCTAGCTAACTGTTTTAAAGAAATAGAATATAAAGGGTTATTTGACCATAAAAAACAAAACTAATTTTTTAGAGAAATTAGAGAGAGATAGGATGAGAAAAGACAACAAAAACGTTATAAAATGAATTGAATCACTAACAAACAGTTAGAAAGATGATTAAAATATAGTTGTAAATCACCAAAACATTACAATACAATACAAACTATACATAGTAGCATTACAATAATCAAAACAAAAACAGAAAAAATTGGCCAAAAAACTAGTTTTGATTGAAGAACTCTCGCCCTCAAAAAACAAAAGAGTATAAAATAAAGTGATGTTTTTACTTGTTAGACCACTGGAATTCAATTTCAAGGTTTCTGGGGCCACTTTTGCTCTCTGGTAACAAACTGTATTCACCTGCAACTGCTCCCAGCATTACCACTCGATCGATTTGGATTGTTACTTTCCCAAATGAACTCTGCATAAACAAAAACAGATCCCATAAGCCACTGATTCTGCAAACATTTGAAGCTGTTGAATATGAGTTAAGTTTGATGGATATAATTACCTTTCCCATTTTGCTCTTGTTCTTGCATGAAATGTGGAGCTTTTGACCTTTGGGAGGGCTCTCAAATGACCATGAGAAACTCTCGTCCCACTCTGGATTTGGACCAGTCGATATAACCTGAATAAACAGAACGATAAATTTAGTTAGTTTCTCGGAAATTACTAGTTACAGCAAGCTGAGGTAAGGGGGAATGATTCATTTCATACCTTGGTTTGTCTTGGAGGAGTGTTACCGAGTGTTATCTTACAAAACACGCTCGGGTTACCAACGGATTGTTTCATGTTGTTACCGCGTTTGATCGTGACCACAAGAGTACCTGGCAAACACTGCAAGAGGAATTCAGCTTTCTCCTGGAACCGTGGAGGACCTGATTGGATTAGGTACTGAAGTAAAGGGATGGCGTCTGCAGCAGCAACCGATTGGGCCCTAGAAACTTCGGCTGGACACGCTGACCAAGCTTGTCTGAGAAGAAACAGGGCATCCAAGGCAGCTTCTTGAGTTGCCTCTGACCCTGTCTTGAGGGATGTAACTAGATGTGGTATACTTAGTGTTGCAGGCTCAGTGGCTCTTAGACGCGGGAAGTTGTTAAACAAAGAGTTTAAAGCTTTTAGATACTCGTCATTCACGGTTCCGGAGGCCCATAAGTCCTTCTCAATAGCAGCTGCAAATTAGTAGGAAAGTAAAGAAAGGTTAATATAAGATGAGTAATAAGATAGAGCAGATGGAAACGATAAAGAAGGTAAGGAGATTATTTTCTCACCAGTTATTGCTCTGACGGTCTCGCTAGATGCGTACTCTTGCACAGTGTGATTAGAGAATAGTAGTTTTACGAACATTGCAGCCTGAACAGATGTATCCGGGTCACTGGAACTGATCAGATCTAAGACGACCTGTACCCCACCTGCCTCGGCAACTGCTCTTTTGTTTGACCGGCTATGCATAACAAGGTTTTGCAGAGCACATATAGCCACTACTTTCATTTCTTCTGTGGGCTGTTCTTCAAGGACATTGACTAAAGCACGGCAAGCAGAAGCTGCGTCGGTGCTTCTAGCGAGTGCCTCGTTTTGGAAAAGATCACCTAGAGCCAAAGTTGCCAGTAATCGCGCCTGTTGAGCTTGAGTCTGTGGATCCAAGAGGTACTGGGACAAGGGTAATATTGCAGTCTTGGTGGCTTTTGAATTTCTGATCTTCACGTTGTTGAGAAGTACCTCCAGCAGTCTCGCTGCTGTGTCCTCACACTGATGAGACCTTAGAAGATCAAGTAGCGCTTCTATGGCTCCGCTTTCAGCCATGGATTCGGCACTGGTTCCATCGTCACTTTCCAACACTAGAAGAGTGTTAAGTGCACCAACCACTGTATTTTCAGACCCAGAGCGTAGCAGTCTTACAAGAACAGCAACAGGAACTTCCAGGTAAAATTCGGAGCTAAATTGCAAGATGATTACCAAAATTGATGCTGCGGACTCCCATAATACATTCGAAACCGATGGATCAGCTTGCAGTATCACCTTGGACAGCTCACTCACACCACCTTCTTTAGCAATTTCATTTGGCCATGTTAGAGCAAGGCCAACGAGAGCTTTCACGGCTCTCTGCTGCAATAGGTGTATGCCAGATCCAAGAACATGGATTAAAGGACCAATCACATGTTGTGTTAATGGATCCTTCTGCAGATGCTCCTCGAAGAGCAGATGAGACAGAAGTTCAGCTGCCAATTGCTGTACTGCCGGGGATGTAGAATCCAGCAGTGGGATTAGCGGCTCAATCACTTGGTGCGGAGAAAGTGTATAATCAGCTCGGCATTGTGGATGTTCTAAGATATTTACTAGAACTTGTAGCGCACTGTGCTGCCCGTCAGGTCCAAACTCCAACCTAGTCAGCAAATTGAAAAGAGGCTCCACCACTTTTGCAGCAGATTGGCCCTTGGCAATAGTAGCGTTATTTGTAAGGATGCGAAGTAGTTCTGAAAATGCAGCGCAAAGAAAATCCGGAGCTTCATGGAGAATATCAAGTACGCAATCAATAACTCCAGTTTTCACCATTTCCAGTTTACATGCAGGCCTGTCCTTACCTAGCTTTACTAGAGCCCTAGATATAGCCTCATGAAGCACATAGTTTTTACCATAGAGAAGGCCAACAAGAGGAACCACAGCACCATGCGCCGCAACTAGTTCAGCCAGTTGTTCATCATCGACAAGCTTGTCCAGTGCCCGCACCACGGAATGCTGTGCAGGGCTGAATTCACTCACAAGAAGAGAGACTAGAGGCTCAACACAACGCGCTGCAGCAACCGTAGACCTAATCCTTGTATTTGCAAAAAGAACATAACATAATTCTGCTGCATCCCCCTTCAGCTCCATCGAACAGTTTGAAGAAAGGATCCTGCAGAGGACATCCACCGCATTCATCTCCACATCTGCGACTGCCAATGCCCGAGATGGATTATCACTCAACAGCCTAACAAGTGCAGCAATAGCAGCATGTTGCTCCCTCTCCGAACCAGTGTTGAGAATTTCTACCAATGGCTGAACAGCTTGTCTAGAAGACTCTGCATTTCTTATATGGTCGGCAGTAAAGAGGCTATCCAATGCCTTGGCGGCACTGTACCTTGCTCCTCTTCCCCCTAGTCGCAGAACTGCTACAAGCTGGCTGACAGCGCCAAATGCTGACTCGTGCCTTCGAATTTCAGCACTGCTAAATAAGATGCCTAAAAGAACTGTTGCAGCTTCCTCTTGCTCATCCTTAGGTCCAAGAGAAAGATATTTCGAGAGGCCCTCAAGAGCACCTGACTCTACCATGACAATCATGTTTTGTGGACAGTCTCCAGCAAGCTGAGTTAGAAGATTAAGTGAAAGTAGTGGAGCACCGGGGCGGTCTGGAATTGGTTTAAGAAGATCAACGAGTAAGGGAATCGCCTTTCGTGAAGTAGCCCCAACTCTGATATCTTCAACTCGAAAAAGCCTCTCAAGGGCAACTTGGTCTGGGTAACGCACTAACATGAACTCCTGTGACAGCTGCAGAAGTTCTTTTATGTCATCATCAGAACAGCCAAGCAAAGATATGAACCCAGCCGCAGCACCTGAGTTTGCAACAGATAGAAGAGTTCCGCGACTACCATTACAGACAAGACTAGATAGAGCTTGTGCTGCAAAATATCTGTCTGCATATTCCTCTGACTTCACAAGATTTGAAAGCACTGGAACAGCTTTCATCGTTGCATTTGCGCGCGTGATTTCTCTGTCCTGGAAAAGTATGGCTAGCAGTAAAGCGCAGACCCAAATGTTGGTGTCTTCTCCATTATCAGCCTGAAATGTATTAAAGTATTAGCAGATAAAACAACATAAGGACAACCTAACGTAGCCAAATGACTCAAGAGTGTAAAATACTAGCACTAATTCGTAATTTGTCTTTTAAATAATACCTGGAGAAAACGGTTGCCTATTCTATCAGTAATCAACTCGATCCCTTCTGACTCCAATATTACTGCTCTGCTCTTTTCATCGTGACAAGAAAGAACCGATAGCAACCAGATGGCTAAATTGTCACCAGAGATAAGTGTTTCCCCCGTGGAACCCTCCCTATTTTCTGTTGCATCTTCTTCTTCATCTTCCACCTTTTCTTTGGGATGAATGCATATGCAGATATTATCTCTCTCATTCTTTTCCTGATCTTGCACAGATATCTGAGGTGAATCTAGAATCCGCACAAGTGCTTGAACAAACTTGGCACACAATTGTGTCTCATTCAGATTCTCTATCATCCTCTGCTCGTTAACTTTGGCTGCACATATAATAATTGCAGCTCCACCAATTTTAATTTTCGGGTCCCTGGAATTTATCACCCTTTTAGCTATAGATGACACGCAATCTCTGGCATTGTTGACCATGTTTCCCAAAACAATAGGCTGATCTCGGCAAAGTCTTGACAACACTTCAATAGCTTTATCCTGTAAAGAGGGATTGGCAACACTCACTATAGATGAGACTATTGGTGCCATACTGTTAGGAGATCCAGCCAAAACAGCCCAAGCTGGTTTTACATTTCCATTAGCTCCTGACCTCGAGAATATAGCAAGCGCATCTAGGGCCTCTGATATCGCATCAGATCTTCCGTCGGCAGAGTCTAGAAGAGACACTAAAGCAAGCACCGTTCCAGCACGGTTCACAGAATCTGTCAAAGCAGAATTAAGTCGGTGACGACTTAGCAGGCGAGCAATTGCTGCAGCTGCAAGTGTCTTCCCAGACACTGTTCCTTCACGTAAGACTCTTGTGGCTGACAAAATAATGTCTTCGACTATGACCTTCTCTTGAACTTCACTGTCTAATATCAGATTTGCTAATGCGCACATTCCTTGCTCAGCAACTTCTAGAACGGAAGAGTTGGCAAGTGAAACCAGAGTAGGCAATGCTTCTCTGGCAGCAATGGCAACATCGCGATTCTCCTTGATTGAGAGTAAAATTGCTGCCATACAGCGGGAAGAGTCAACAAGGATCTTCTCAGAATCAACATGTAAGAGTTTTATGGCCGATAAGAGAGTTTTGAGGGCTAGGGCGCTCTCACGCAAATCCTTTCTGGTCTGAAAGATAGCTGCAAGAGCTGAGGCTGAATTTGCTTGAGTTTCTTCTTTTGCGGAGCTCATCAACTTGATCATGGTCTCAACAGCATCATTTGACGCACTGCCTTCACGCAACATGTCACTGAACGGGACCACAGAAAGCATGCTTTTTAAGGCATCCAAAACATACATTTTAGACTCAGGTAGATCGCTGGTCAGCAAAGCAGTAAGCTGACTGATCGTTGCGGTATCTGATTTATGAATCAAATGATTCAATGTCTTGGCAGCAATTTCTTTACCGTTGGCACTACCGTTCTTTAGTAGCCATAACAGAGCAGGGACGGCATCAGCACTTTCAACACAAGCCCGTATATCTTCGCTGTGGTTGCACAAGTTCCTAAGGATGGTTGCAGAGTCTTCCCTGGCTTTGGCAGACCCTGTCTCTAGAATCTGAACAAGTGGCGGAATACCTCCAGCAGCAGTGATGGCCCACTTGCTTTCATCGTTTTCGTTAGACAAAAGGCAAAGAAGCGCAACAGCGCATTCTTGCTGCTGTTCGGATGAAAGACCCAGAAGAGATATCAGTAATTGGATCCCTTCACGGCCCTGTAGTGCATGCCAAAGGCTACCTTCATGGTTACACAGCATCAGAAGAGCCTTCACAAGCTCATCTTGAACCTCATTAGCTGCCATTGTTATTAGACCAACAAGCAAACGTTTTGCATCCGAGTTGGATAGTCTAACAGAGAGTATGGAATTCCCATACAAACTTGCAAGTGCTTCAATGGTACGTTCTTGGACAAGGAATGGTAGACGAGGCTTAAATTGTTTCAGCAGAGTCTGCTCAATGACCAATGGATCTGATGCCCTGGTCGTTTCTGCTTTGCCATCATATATCATCAAGGCTGAAGCTAAAGCCCCGAGAGTGTCGGCAGTTTGAGCAGGTGAGGAGCAAGATTCAAGACTCTGACCAAGGCTTGATATGACATATGACAAACCACCAGAAATATTGGCAAGGGCACACATTGCATTTTCTTGTAATGCTTGCGCATGTTCACCTTGCATGAATTCTTTCGATGGAGCTATTGTTGCATTTATCAAGATAGGAATACCATTGGAATTAGCGATTTCTCGCTTTGCTTCTTTAGATTGAGCAGAAAGTGACTTGAGAGCAGCAGCAGCCTCTGCCCTTACTGAGGCTTCATTGCCTGATCCTAACAACTTGAGAAGCTGTTTTGTAATGTCCGCAGTCAATACACTGGAGCAAACAGAGGCATCCTCCATCATCATGCAAGCAAGAAGGAAGCAGACATTAGATACTGTACTTGTCTTCCCGCTTGTAAGCAGCTTCACAAGTACATCCATTCCCCCAGCTCGAATTGTTTCAGACCAGAATCCTTCAGTGGTGCTAGAAAGGTTCTTAAGTGCACCAGTTAACAAACCATCAACCTCTCCTTTCTTGTTTCCACTGCGCAATTGGTCCCACAGAACTGGTACAACTCCCTCGGTGGAAAATATTTTGGATCCAACATGGTCTTTCACCCCACCTTCAGAAACAGCATAGATTGTCTTTGCTGCAGCGATCTGTCCTTCAACTGAACTAGACTTGAGAAGACCAAGCAATGGGGGAATGCATCCCCCGAGTAACACCTTAACTCTAAGTTCATTCTCCTTGCAGAGTGAACACAAGACGGTTGCAGCTTGTATCTTCACTCCAAGTGATCCTGATCGGAGAAGAGAGACAAGTACCGGCACAGCTTGGGAGTGAGATCCGACAGCACTGAATGCATTTTCACGCATTTCTATAAGGTCCAGTAACTGTTTCAGGCAGTACTCTCTGTCTTGTGCAGATGATGAACCTTGGCGCAGCTGCTCAATGCATTGGGCAACACTTGCTAACGTCCCATCTGGATCTTCCATGCTGGTTGTACGATCTCTGCAGGTGACGGGGGAAATGTTAGATACTAGTCACTTTATAGGTGTGCCTTTCTACTTAAATGCTTCCATTTAAAAGGATAACAGTGATTTTCAAATGCAGTCTTAAACTAAGATTGCAGTGAGTGACAAACACATAATTGCGTTACCTCAAATTCATCTTTGCGCTTGAGTGTGGAGTTGGAGGCTCTGAATCTGGAATCTTCACATCCCCCTGTGATCATGACCAAGCAACATAAACAACTTTAAAAAAAAAAAGTATATCTTGGAAGACGTTCAGTAAAAGAAAGAAACAAGTGAGTACGGTGTCGTTAGGGGCAAGGCCATTTCCATGAGAAGAAGCGAATCTCCAGCCGAGTGCACTTGCCATTTTTTTATCTCAAATCAGAAGTAGAAGAACCAAAGACCTTGCCCAGATCTACTCAGCCGAAACCCTCAGAACATCAACGCCCCTGCAGAAATCATGCAAGCAAGAGATCAGATAAATTAATATACAACACAATTATGAAGAAAAAAAGAGCTAAAAATACAATTGCAACCTATGACTATAATAAATATCAATAGATCACTCTTATCTAACTTGAAATCGAACCGTAAATCTTGATCCAAACCCCTTTAGCTTCCAGATATTCGAACTAAGCTAAATCAGGAAAGTTTTACGAATGTAGGATTCAGATCCTGATGCAATCTAGTCTAGTTTTATAATCGGATCGAATCTCGCCTGTAGTCTACGCACAAGAGATCCGATGTGTACTAAAGCATGCAGATAGATCCGGAAGAAGAAGAAGAAGAAACTGAACTAACCTCAAAGGAAATGGGAGAAGAAGGAAGGAGAAAGCACGATCAGTTCTGCATTGCTCTGTTTCGTACAAGAGAAGCGAAGAAGACGAAGATTAGAGAAGGAGGGGATTTGGATTCTCTTTCTTTCTGTAATTATTTGACTACGAGAAAAAAAAAGTATAAAAGAGAGGCGAGGAGAGAGAGCTGTGTGTGGGCTGGTGAGAGTGACAGAGTGTTCTCTTACTGGAGCCGGCTTTGGCTTCTCCACCGACACACACTGGGATAACGTAACGGCTCGGCTCAGCTCAGCTGGGCTTAGCTATCGACTCTATAAAACTCAGGCGAGTATAACTTTTTTATCAATACAAATTAACTACAATAATTAACATAAGTTTCTGTTAATGCCCCCAATTTCTTTTACTAATTAAAATTTTCAGTTTTATATTGGTTTGATCAAAGATTTCATTAATGACTTTTCACTAAAAATATTTAGATTTCGAAACTTAAAAATGTAACTTGTCATGCAGATAAATGAAAAAAAAGATTATTGAATATTTTCAGCATGTTATAACATCAAACATTAATGTCATAAGAAAACTCAATGTAGTGCAAATAGAATCCTTAGGCTTAAATCATGAAAAAGAAAAAATTATCAGTTTTAAAATCATCTTGTAATATTTCTTTTATTTGATTTTTAACAAATAAAATAAATCTGTAAAAGATTAACTCCACAAAGCTGTTCTTGTGGTTAATTAACACTTAAATTTGTTCATTTGTTTTTTTTTTAACGTCTGATTAATTATGTATTACATTGATGAGAAATATTACATAAACGATGATATAGTCGACAATTCTGTCACCATATGAGAATGCACATCTGACAGCGTCATTCCTAACCATCATATGAGATTCATGTCCGATGATACACCCTGCACCGTGCTAAAAATCTCTTATAATACTTTTTTCTGTAATCTTCTTTTTTTTTTGTTAAAATAAAATTCATTAATTATCAACCCTACAAAAGGAGATCTCGAAACAGTACAAAAACGGCCGGTTAACCGGAGAAAACATGCTCTAGGTTACATGGATTAAGCAAAACAACCACACGAATAATCTAGAAACAGAGAGGAGAAGGGTTGAGGGAAAGAAAGCTCGGGAAGGTGAGTTCCTACTCCGAAATGGACACCGGTGGTCTGCAAATCCAGTGCTTCGCGACTTCACGGAGGCCAGGGCGTCCAATTCCGGCGCCAGATCCGTCGACAGTTGACCTTCAGAGCATGACCATTGACCACCTTCGGAGGAGCCCCGCGGCCCCAAACGCCGGGATCGAAACGACCCGACTCTAAACCCTATCCGCCTCCAAATTAATTGTGGTGCCGCCGTCTCCAGGTCCGAGAATTCCACGCACGCCTCCGTCTTCGTTCTGGTGGGGAGGAAGTCGCGCCGGAGAAGAGCATCTCGAGAGAAACCGCCATCCTCGTAAAGAGTCTTTCTTCGTCGGCTTTTCTACCCCACATCTACGCGAGAAACCTTTAGTCTCAATGACTGACAAGCGGCCTCCGGCTTCAACTCCGACGTCCTCTAAACGGAGCAAGTCCACCGAAGGGTCTGACGAGCCACCAGGACCTCGAGCCTATCGTAGAATTACACCGCTTCAGGTACCATCGCAGATCCCAGAGAAAAGAGGAGAGTGCCTCCAGAAACACTACGCCGTGACAGTTCCGACAGTGAAGAGCATAACCCGAAGAGAAAGAGGGGTGGGTGGGAGACTACCAAGCCATCGGCACGGTCGCCGGAGAAAGAAGCTCCACCCAAAGCGTTGAAGATAAGCTTTGTCTAAGGCGTATTCTCCGTAATCTTCATAATTTACATTCACTTATTAGATTCAATTTTTACAATTTTTTTTTATTTTTCCTTTGTCTAAGGCGTATAGTTAACATTTTTACAAACTTAACTAATAACCGACAAAACAATTTATATAGATTATGAAATAAATAACTGTTATCCTATTATTTATATGTCGTTTCTAGACTACAAGATGAACTTTTATGTCTAATTGAAATTTTAAAACACTAAATTCTCGGATAAATCATAAACCCTAGGATTTATAGTTTATGTTATAAGAATTTAGAGTTTAGTATTTAAGATTTGGTATTTAGTTAAGATCTAAAGTTTTGTTGATGACATTAAAAATATTTTTTTTTAAACTATTTTTTAGCAACTATTACTATTTTTTATTTATTTTATCTAAGAATTTAAGAGTTATGGCGTATATTTTTAGGGTCATCAACAAAACATTAGTAAGTTAAATAATAACTCAGAAAACAATTTATATAGATTATGGAATAAATGACAATTATCCTATTATTAATAGATATCACTTATAGAATATAAGATGGATTATTAAATGTTCATTTTCATCCAAATAAAATGATATAAACTTTTGTAAATTATTATATTGGGTTATCTAACTATAACTTAGGGCATGACTGATTTCTCCGCTACCACTCGCAAACGCAACTTTTGTGGTTGGTAACGGTTGTTGGCGTTTTACAACAATCACTCAAACCGCTCCAAACCACTTTAAATCGTTCTGAACCTCTAAAATTCAAAAATTGGTTTCAGCTAGCGTTTGCGGTTGTTGGAGGATAAATTTTTTTTTCTTTTTTTTAAAATAATATAAATAAAAAAAATATTCAATAATAATTTTAAATTGGAAATTATAAAAATAGTAAAATATATCTATCATATTATAATTAGTATTATAAAAATTTAAAATAAAAATATTTCTATAATTTTTAAAAAATTAAAAACTATTATATAATTTTATATTTACTATAGAATTATTGTTTTAATACTTTATAATTGTATAAAATGTAAACATAGTTAATTTATATTTTAACCGTTGTTGCATTTGGTAGTTAACCAGTCATAAGTATTCTGCAAATGCACCAATTTCTAACCGCAGTACTAGTTGTACAAATCTCTTAAAACCGCAAGAAACCGCAACCACTCGTATCTGGAAACTCCCGCAACCGAAAACGCAACCGCTGCGTTTAAACCACTCAAACCCTTAGTAGATTAGCAATTGTATTAACTTTTATAATTTATTTATAATATGTTATCATTCAATACTTTGAATCTTCAGCTAAAATCAGTTTTCATTCAGTATTTTGAAAAAAAAAAAGTAAAGCCAAAAAAATCAAAACGACATCAAAATTTTATTTTTTTGAACGGCCACATCTAAACTCTAGAATCTTAATTCTAAAGCATTGGACATAAAGCTACATCCTCAATCAAACGGTTTGATTCAAACCCATAGTATATTTAAGAAAATCCTTTTCACATCTACAAAGCTACAAATACGTACATACAAAATAATACATTAATATGTACATACAATCAGATAATTAATATATTCCTTTAAATCGATAAAAAAATTTAGAAAAGAAAAAATTAGATTTGCTGTAATTGTTATCGGATCTATATGTTGATAGGTTACCAAACTCGATTAATTTTACCATCACAAATCGTGATGGTAAAGGTATTTGCCACCAAATCCATTATTGAAGTTACTAAAAACAACTGTCAACAATCACAATTATCTCGAACTATTTTCATTGACATGATGTTTCTATCTTGTCCAAAAATGACAGCCATTTTTTGTCTGAAAGTGTGAGAAGTCTGGGGGAAAATATAGGAAGATGGTAAAATATATAACGTGGGAAAGCGAAAAGCACATGGCCTCATGCCTAACGGGGATAAAAGATTCAAACTGTTCTCCAACGACGTCTGTTTTGTTTCTATCGACAACTATGCTCATGAAAGCATATGATATGCAAATTGTGCAAACCATATTGCTTCCAACACTAGCTTAATCTCCGGCTTAGCTCTACTACTTTTCAAAAACTGTATGATCATTGTCAAAGCTGCAATGGTTACTTACATTTAAATATAAAGCTTAAAAAAGTAATTATGTATAACCATATGGTGCACATGGGCTCTTTCGTTATCGCCAATTATTCTTCACATTTTTCGCAATTAACAATCGTGAAGATAATGATCCCAATAGATTGTGGTCCTAATAATTGATTCAGTGCCCTACCTGTCTTGTAGATCTCCCAGGCAGGCCCGATATCTTTGTTTAGTTAGCCAAGCAATAACAAAATTATCATTTTGCCTCATCCAAACACTATTTGGGCTCCTCAAACTTAGACAAAAAGGAAGTATCATGTCTAGTGTTCGCGATGTCCACTTTATGTATGATCTGACATCCGAGTATTGCCCACCACCACCACTCTCTAAATTTTTGTGCTTATAGAATGATACAAGCACAAGAATAAAAATTACTCCTAAGATTCCAAGCGAGAAATTGGTTGATGCGGCCAGTGAGTGGTTCAAAAACTGATTTAGTTTAGGCAAATGAAACGGCTGAGTTAGATAACGGATGGATTGATTTTCACCACACAATTTGTGGAGACCTGTGATACAATACAGTTTCTCAAGCAATGAAGTTTGGGATCTCAACAAAGTCTTAGAAAGAACAAGTGTTATATGAAACCCAAGTGAAAAAAGTTCAATATTTTATTTAATAAACGTCTACATATTATAGTGCTGCAGGGGGAATTTATACAATAATCCTATCAGCTCATAACCTTCTAGGATCAAATTCAAAAACGAGAATAAAATAAATGAAAAGTTGGCTTGAAAAGTTGACTTTATTCCAAGTTCTTGACTTCCTTGAGCAATTGATCTTGTTTCTTTTTTTTTTAGAATCGTCGAGCTTCGGTAGTGGTAAACAGAACTTGGAGTTAGTGGACACGAATCTATTAAACAGATTGCTCTTGAACGGATCCACTGCGACCTCTGGGGTCCAGCTCCGGTTACCTCTGTCCAAGGGTTTAAATACTATGTAGTCTTCGTTGATAACTACTCTAGGAATAGCTGGTTGTTTCCTTTAAAACAGAAGTCGGATTTCTTCTCTGTTTTTGTTGCTTTCCAAGCGTTGGTTCAGAATCTCCTTTGTACTAAGATTAGATCATTTCAATGTGATGGTGGTGGAGAATTTATTAGTAATCAATTCCTTCTTCACCTGCAACAAAATGGGATACAACAGCTTATTTCATGTCCTCATACGCCACAACAAAATGGTTTGGCAGAACGGAAACACAGACAAATTGTTGAGATTGGACTGTCACTGCTGTTTCAAAGTCGAGTGCCTCATAAGTTTTGGGTAGAGGCTTTCTTTACAGCAAATTATCTGAGCAACAGGTTACCTCACAGTGCTTTGGACAAGACACTGAGCCCGCATGAGATCCTGTACAAAAGAGCTCCAGCTTACTCTGCTTTGAAAGTATTTGGGTGCGCCTGTTATCCTACACTCAGAGACTACTCAAAGAACAAGTTTGATCCCAGGTCACTGAAGTGTGTTTTCTTGGGTTACAGTGATAAGTTCAAAGGCTACAGGTGCTTACTACCCTCAACCGGAAGAGTCTACCTTAGTAGGCATGTCACATTTGATGAAAGTGACTTCCCCTACTCAAATTCATACAAACTTCTTCAAGCGCCTGCTAATACTGCATTAATGGAAGCTTGGTACAAAAGTCAAGGCTCTAGCCTTCTCATAGCGAAAACGCTCTCTGCCCCGACTCCCAAGGAAGGTCTTTACCCTTTGTGTCGTTATGAGTTTCCTCTGTCCACCCATCGTTTTCTTTCCTTTCCTAGCTCGTTGACCTTCTGATTCAGGACTGCGATCTCACCTACCTTATTTTTTCTTTCTTCTTTTAGCCTGTTTTTGAATTTTGAGTTTATTCTTCTGAACTCCGATACAAGGTCTCCACCGGCTCCGGCCAGGGGAATCCATGGCCCTCTCCACTCCTGTCTCCTTCTCTGCAGCTACATCTCTCCTACAGGCTCCCGAGCCTAAGATGAAGTGCTTCTTCTGAACGGAAATCCTAGAGTCGACTCTTACTCCTCTAGGAAGGGTGATCTTTCTGGTTCTGTTTTTTTCCTTCAACTGCTCTGTTTTTCGTCGACGACAGCTCTGCTCCTACCTCTCTACGGCTCTATCCGACAAGCATCACTACGTAACCTTTCTCCTGTTAATTTAGGAGAAGCTACTCACTCAACAGTCTACTCTCAACCCTCCCCAAAGAAATGAGGAGATACACAGCGGAAGAGAAAGGCAAAGGCTTGGCATCCAAGGATACAAGCAGACCCCGCTTTCGCATCAGAGCACCGGATTTTGACCCCTCTGAACTCATAAAAGACAACCTGCTCACACTGGTAGGAAGACTTACCAACCCTAAGGAGCAGAAGATGAATCTTGTGCTGCCTTTTCTCCCCAAAAAATGGAACCTAGTTGGAAGAACGGATGGTTCAGACTTGGGAAATGATGTATTCCAATTCCGTTTTGAGGATGAAGCAGACCTGCAAATGGTCCTACGAAACCGCCCCTACCACTACGGACGCTGGATGCTACTCATACAGAGATGGGAGCCAGTCATCTCGGCTTCCTTCCCCTCTCAAATACCCTTTTGGATAAATATCAGAGGCATTCCCCTCCACTACTGGCACGAGAAAGTGGTAAGCAATATTGGAAGGGAGATTGGACATTTGGATGCTTATGAAGTCACCAAATCTTCAGCACGAGTCAGATGCACCATTGATGGACTCAAACCCCTAATCATGGAACCAGTTCTAGATTTCGACTCAGGGGAAGAAAGCAACATCTATCTAGAATATGAAAATCTTGGTAACCACTGCTCCTACTGCTTCCGTCTAACCCATCTGCAATCGCAATGCCCGGAAAAACAACAGGATCTGTCGTCTAGGAGATCCCTTACACAACTGCCGTCTCCCGCAAGAAACGACTTACTTCCGCCGCCAACTTTTCCGATGATCTCTGCAAGGAATGATGTTAAAGCACGTACTAACTATCGAGAACGACTAGACCGGTACGGAAACCCTTTTGGAGACAGAGTCTCAACACAAGTAAACAGAGTTCAAGGGCCAAGGAACAAAATAGCACCATCATATGCTCCCATAAGACCCCAACGTGAGGAAATGGTGTACCGTCCAAAGGAAGTTACGTCTCAACACAATACCTCCCCTTCATACTCCCATCGCAGAAAACTGCCAGCTCCTGGCCAAACTACACCTGATATCTCAAAACAGACGCAAAGGGTTTGGAGGAGTAAAACACCCCCAGCGATGGATTCAGTTAATGATGAGGTTCATAGTCCAATGCAAACACTGCGTCCTCTTGAGCGTAACTTAGATGCAGATTTTCATCAAGGACAGCTCCCAACAGTGGAAGAAGTGTTGGACGAAATTAATGAAGCAACACGGTTGTACACAAATGTGGATGACCCGGTAGAAAGAGCAGCAAGACAACAACGAGTCCTGCAAAGTGAGATAGATGGGTCAGTCGAGGAAACAGTGGAAAGAATAATCCAACACTCTGCAGCTTCTCTCGGGATTACCACAGATCCTATTATCACTCTGCCTCCATCTGCTGCTACAGAACAAGACATGGATGGAACTTCCCAGGAAACCACAGCACCAAAACGACGAGGAAGACCACCACGGGCGCGATCAGCACGTACGATTCAACTCAGCCCCCGAGTTTTTCTGGGTACATCTCTGAGGAGGCGAAACCTGTCACAAGTGGGAGCATCTCCGGGTTCTTCTAAACAAGCTGCTACTAGACCTGCAGATTCATCAACTCAGGCTCTGCCGGCACAAATCCCTTCGAGTTCTGGAGGAACCTCAAGAGTATCAGCTAACAAACGTCCTCGGTTGGATTTTCCCGAGGATCGTCTCCATCTTCCTTAGTGACATTTAGCTGGAACTGTTTCGGTTTGGGGAACACGGAAACAGTTCAGCGGATCAGGGAGATCCATAACCAAATCTCACCTGATGTAATATTCTTAATGGAAACAAAAAACGCAAATGCTTTTGTTGAAAAAGAACTTGATTTTCTGAATCAATATAATCATTTTCTTGTTCCCCCCGAGAGACCAAGTAGCGGTGGTCTGGCTCTCTATTGGAAGAATGACTTAAGGCTCAACGTGCGCAGCTCTAACAAGAACATCATTGATACTGAAATCTCGCATAAAGGCGTCTCTTTCTTTGGTTCGTTCGTTTACGGAGAACCTGATACCTCCAAGCGATATTTGGTTTGGGATCAGATACGAGATATTGCAGAGAACAGAGATGCACCATGGTTTCTCACCGGTGATTTCAATGAGATCATCAACAATAACGAGAAGGAAGGGGGACCCTTACGAGCTGAGGGCACCTTTGCGGCGTTCCGCAATCTGCTAGCACAGTGTGACCTCTTTGACCTTAAGCACTCGGGTAATCCGCTCTCTTGGCGAGGAAAGAGACATACTCATCTCGTGTTCTGCAGACTGGATAGAGCCATGGTTAACAGTCTCTGGTCCGAAAAATTCCCTACGGCTAGGAGTCATTACATGGAGTTCAATGGTTCTGATCATCGGCCCCTTCTGTCTATCTTTGACTCCAAACGTAAGAAGAGCAGCAGAATCTTTCGTTATGATAGACGACTAAAAGATAACCACGAAGTAAAAGAGTTGATCTCCAAGATATGGAGATCGGCTAAGAACCTGCACTCTGAGCTACGATTGGCCGAGATACGAACAGCTCTAGTAGCTTGGAGTCGAGAGAAACATCAGAACAGCAAGGAAAACATCGAGAGGCTGAAAAAGGAGTTGGATGATGCACTAAGCTCTCTGGTAGGAGATGATGAACTCATTTTTCGTTTGAACAAGGAGCTATTAGCTGCATACAAAGCGGAGGAAGATTTTTGGCGACAACGGAGTCGAATCATCTGGCTGGCATCAGGTGACACAAACTCAAATATTTTTCCATGCAGTATCGACGGGGAAGAAGGCCCGAAACCGCATCTCAGTCATAGAGGATACCGAAGGAAACTCCTTTTACGAAGAAGAAGCTATAGCAGCCCAAATCGCCGTTTATTACCGGAATCTCTTCACATCAGCGTCAATGCCATCATCTGCTGAAGAAATTGCAGCCATCATCAATGAGGCCATCAAACCGTGTGTTACGCCTGAGACAAACGCACAGATTATAACAATTCCGTCCAATGCAGAGATACGGGAGGCTCTTTTCTCTATCCACCCGGACAAGGCTCCGGGACCGGATGGCTTCTCGGCCTGTTTTTTCCAATCGAATTGGGATACAATAGGCCAAGCTATATGCAAGGAAGTGCAGGCTTTTTTCTGACAGGGGAACTACGACAATCAACAAACCATACCTTCGTCAGGCTCATTCCAAAGATTCCAGCACCAACAAGCGTTGCGGACTACAGGCCAATTGCGTTATGTAACGTCACCTACAAGCTGATTTCCAAGATACTTTCCCTTAGGCTCAAACCTATCCTCCAATGCATCATCGGGGAAACACAATCAGCTTTCATCAAGGATCGGGCCATTTCGGATAACGTTCTTATTACTCACGAGCTGCTCCACTACTTAAAGAACTCATAGGCAAAGAAGAACTGCTCAATGGCGGTGAAAACTGACATGAGCAAAGCATACGACAGATTGGAATGGGAGTTCATCAGACTCGTTTTCGAACGACTGGGATTCGATGCTGTATGGACGAGTTGGATTATGGAGTGTATTTCCTCGGTATCCTATTCTTATCTACTTGACGACTCTGCTCATGAGTATGTTATGCCCTCTCGAGGCATTCGACAAGGAGACCCGCTCTCCCCGTATATCTTCATACTTTGTGGGGAGGTTCTTTCGGGTCTCTGCCGACAGGCGCAAGCAAGTGGACACATGACGGGGCTTAGAGTATCAACACATTCCCCGAGAATCAACCATCTCCTTTTTGCGGACGATACTATGTTTTTTCTCAAGACTGATGAAGAAAGCTGTGCCACACTAAGCAACATCTTGCGTAAATACGAGACTGCATCCGGCCAAATGATCAACTCGGCCAAATCCTCTATCTCCTTTTCCTCGCAAACCCCGCAGGAGGCACGGCAACGTGTCCACTCTTACCTCGGGATCGAAAAAGAAGGTGGAGTTGGCAAATATCTAGGACTCCCGGAGCACTTTGGACGACGCAAGAAGGATCTTTTTACGAACATAGTAGAGCGTATACGACAACGAGCAAGCAGCTGGTCCTCACGACAACTAACACCAGCGGGGAAACTGGTTATGTTGAAGTCGGTCCTCTCAGCCATCCCCACTTATGCAATGACATGCTTCCAGCTGCCAGTGAGCCTTTGCAAACGAATACAATCGGTCCTCACAAGATTTTGGTGGGACTCGTGTGAAGAGAAGAGGGGGATGTGTTGGGTATCTTGGGAGCGGGTCACAAATCCGAAAGACATGGGTGGACTCGGCATAAGGGACATTCAACTTTTCAATACGGCCCTGCTAGCCAAGCAGGCTTGGCGTATTGTTACAAAACCGGAGGGACTCTTGGCAAGGGTACTTGTGAGTAAATATTGCAGGAACCTCCCCTTTCTAACTGTGAAACTCCCAAAAGAATGCTCTCATGGTTGGCGGAGTATAATTGCAGGGAGGGATCTTTTGGTCTTGAAACTGGGTTCAGTTGTAGGGGATGGGGAGTCTATTA
The DNA here is from genome assembly GCF_000801105.2 of Raphanus sativus. Lineage (NCBI taxonomy): Eukaryota > Viridiplantae > Streptophyta > Magnoliopsida > Brassicales > Brassicaceae > Raphanus > Raphanus sativus. Next base: position 32,878,466 of record NC_079514.1, on the reverse strand, counting down.
ATGTTTGGAAAGATGCTTGGTTGAGTACTGATACTCCCAAGAGACCATATGGACCACCCCCAGAAAAATTCCAAGACCTTAGAGTGTCTGATTTCCTTACACGTGAGACTAAGGAATGGAATATTGGGATGATAGAGCAAGTGTTCCCACAGCTGCTTGACGAGATTACTCTTCTGAAACCAAGTATGACGGGCGGAAAAGATGGAATTGCTTGGCTAGCATCCCGCTCTAGTACGTATACGACGCGCTCTGGTTACTATACGGCTGCAGAAAACGAACTACAACAACTACAACAAGAGACGACTAGGCCAGATAGAGACTGGAAAAAACTTCTATGGTCAGGACGCATCTCACCTAAGATTCAGCTCTTTCTATGGAAGGCAACACAAGGGGCTCTGGCAACAGGAGCAAACCTGCAACTCAGAGGCCTACTGCAGCATACGACTTGCATTCGATGTGGAGAATTAGAGACAGAAGCACACATTCTTCTCCATTGTGAATTTGCAAGGAAAGTCTGGTCATCCACGCTTTTCCAGCTTCAATTCGAACCAACTGACTACGAAGAATTTGCCGACGCCTTAGGAGCGCTAAAGAAGGCAAATTGCCTGCCTCCAATGGGAGTCTTGTCTGATTTATTTCCTTGGGTATGCTGGTATATTTGGATTGCAAGAAACCAGTTAGTCTTTGAAGGGAGAACCATCTCACCGGAGGAAACTGTATCACAAGGTGTATTCAGAGCTCGAGAGTGGCAAATGGCTCAACCTGCAGTAGTAAATAAGCCCCGACAAATGGACAGATTAATGATCATGCCCGATCTGGATGATCTACTAATCTGTTGTTCAGATGCAGCTTGGAACCAGGAACTTCGAATGGCGGCTTTTGGGTGTTTTTTCAAAACCAGACAGGACGTCGTCATCTATCAAACCTCTCGAGTGGAAAGGAGCGTCTCTTCACCCCGAATTGCAGAAGCTCTTGCACTAAGGTTTGCTCTCTTCACAGCCCTCTCCCAGGGCTTCTACAAAATCTGTGTCAAAACAGATTGTCAAACGCTCCTAGCAGCGATCAGATCACAGTCTCCTCCGGCGGATCTCTACGGAATCATCCAGGACATTGATCATCTATCCCTTTCTTTTACTGCTTGCTCTTTTAAATTTCTAGATCGTCTTTCAAACTCTGCAGCTGATTGCCTTGCAAAATCTGCACTCTGTAATGTTACTCATCCTCTTCCCTAGTTAGGGATAGAGAAGTTTCTAATATAAGTATGTGTTCAAAAAAAAAAGAAAGAACAAGTGTTATATGAAACCCAAGTGAAAAAAGTTCAATATTTTATTTAATAAACGTCTACATATTATAGTGCTGCAGGGGGAATTTATACAATAATCCTATCAGCTCATAACCTTCTAGGGTCAAATTCAAAAACGAGAATAAAATAAATGAAAAGTTGGCTTGAAAAGTTGACTTTATTCCAAGTTCTTGACTTCCTTGAGCAATTGATCTTGTTTCTTTTTTTTAGAATCGTCGAGCTTCGGTAGTGGTAAACAGAACTTGGAGTTAGTGGACACGAATCTATTAAACAGATTGCTCTTGAACGGATCCACTGCGACCTCTAGGGTCCAGCTCCGGTTACCTCTGTCCAAGGGTTTAAATACTATGTAGTCTTCGTTGATAACTACTCTAGGAATAGCTGGTTGTTTCCTTTAAAACAGAAGTCGGATTTCTTCTCTGTTTTTGTTGCTTTCCAAGCGTTGGTTCAGAATCTCCTTTGTACTAAGATTGGATCATTTCAATGTGATGGTGGTGGAGAATTTATTAGTAATCAATTCCTTCTTCACCTGCAACAAAATGGGATACAACAGCTTATTTCATGTCCTCATACGCCACAACAAAATGGTTTGGCAGAACGGAAACACAGACAAATTGTTGAGATTGGACTGTCACTGCTGTTTCAAAGTCGAGTGCCTCATAAGTTTTGGGTAGAGGCTTTCTTTACAGCAAATTATCTGAGCAACAGGTTACCTCACAGTGCTTTGGACAAGACACTGAGCCCACATGAGATCCTGTACAAAAGAGCTCCAGCTTACTCTGCTTTGAAAGTATTTGGGTGCGCCTGTTATCCTACACTCAGAGACTACTCAAAGAACAAGTTTGATCCCAGGTCACTGAAGTGTGTTTTCTTGGGTTACAGTGATAAGTTCAAAGGCTACAGGTGCTTACTACCCTCAACCGGAAGAGTCTACCTTAGTAGGCATGTCACATTTGATGAAAGTGACTTCCCCTACTCAAATCATACAAACTTCTTCAAGCGCCTACTAATACTGCATTAATGGAAGCTTGGTACAAAAGTCAGACTGCCTCTACTCAGCCTCAACAAGACGGCAATGATCAGACACCACCAGTGGGTCCAGTAGCAACTTCTCGACTGCGTCACAAACCACAAGCTCCTACGCAAAGTCACTCAACACAAAGCCCACCCAGTCCAATCTCGTCAAGTATCTCTGCAGACACTGAAGCACCATCAGCCTCTCAACTCAGTACTGCAGCTACAATAACGACACCTCCAAGTCAAACTCAGCTTCAAAGAACTACAGGACATAGTATGGTGACAAGAGCTAAAGCAGGGATCATCAAACCCAACCCTCGCTACGCCTTGTTAACTGTAAAAGACTCTTGTCCTGAGCCGAAGTCTGTAGCAGAAGCTCTTAGTCATCCCGGCTGGAACAACTCTATGCACGAGGAATATGACAACTGTATGATCACTAATACATGGTCTTTGGTACCTTACAAGCCAGAGATGCATGTTCTTGGTAACAAATGGTTACACAAGAAGAAACTGAATGCGAAAGGAAAGGTGGAGAAGCTCAGATCACGTCTTGTTGTTCAAGGTTGTGGTCAGGAAGAAGGAGTAGACTACTGGGAGACATTTATCCATGTAGTTAGAACAGCCACCGTACGTTTAGTACTTCACACAGCTACGGTTTTAGGCTGGGATATCAAGCAAATGGATGTGTCTAATGCGTTTCTTCACGGAGAGCTAGCAGAGACTGTATATATGAAACAACCGGCTGGGTTCGTTGATGATTCAAAACCAGATCACGTGTGTCATCTCCACAAATCTCTATATGGACTGAAACAGTCGCCGCGAGCCTGGTTTGATAAGTTCAGCAACTACCTATTGGATTTTGGATTCAGTTGCTGCATCAAAGATGCGTCTCTGTTTGTGTACTCAAAGGGTAAAGATGTTATCATGCTTCTATTATATGTTGATGATATGTTGGTGACAGGAAATAACTCTGAAGTTCAGCAGAGGTTTCTCAAAGACATCCACACTCAGTTCCGCATGAAGGATCTTGGTCAGATGAGCTACTTCTTGGGAATTCAAGCCAAGTTTCATGATGGCGGTCTATTCCTATCTCAAGAAAGATATGCCCTCGATATTTTGGAAGCTGCAGGGATGAGCGATTGCAATGCAGTGGCCACACCATTACCTATCCAACTGAACAAAGTGCCTCGCCAAGATCGTCCCTTCGAGAATCCAGGCTATTTTCGAAGTCTCGCGGGAAAACTGCAGTATCTCACTCTAACCAGACCTGATATACAGTTCTCCGTCAACTATATATGTCAACAGATGCATGCTCCGTCTGTTGCTGACTTCAACAACCTGAAGCGCCTGTTGCGTTATGTGAAAGGAACCTCTCAACTGGGCATCAACTTCAGTAAACAGACAGACTTCACCCTCCGTGCCTACAGTGACAGTGACTGGGCCGGATGTTCGAAAACCAGGAGATCAACGGGAGGCTTCTGCACCTTCCTTGGCAACAACATCATCTCCTGGTCCTCAAAGAAGCAGCCGACTGTGTCTAGAAGCTCAACAGAGGCAGAGTATCGGTCATTATATGAGACAGCGTCAGAGCTCAGTTGGTTGTGCTCCATCATAAGGGAGATGGGGATTCCTGTGTTTAAAACTCCGGAACTATACTGTGACAACTTGTCAGCGGTTCACTTGACTGCTAATCCTCGGTTTCATAAGAGGTCCAAGCACTTTGAGCTTGACTATCACTATGTGCGCGAGAGGGTTGCTTTGAAAGCTCTCATCGTCAAGCATGTCCCTGCTTCTCACCAACTGGCAGATATATACACTAAGTCTCTCCCCTACACGGCATTTGACAAGCTCAGAGTCAAACTTGGCGTATGCTCACCACCTACACCAAGTTTGAGGGGGACTATTAAACAAATTGCTCTAAGCGACACCGTTTGCAGTAAAGAGAAAGAGAAGGAAAAGATGGGCCTCGAATATTCTAAGCCCAATGCAGAAGTGAGAAGCCCAGACAGTCAAGTGACCAAGCAACGGTTAGAATTCAAAGATGAGAAGAAGAGAGTCAAAAGCAAAGGACAGATGACGTTGAGTTGCAGAGATGATAATGGTGTGAGTTTGTACAACAGATTCTCAGCCATTGATTCTGAAGAAGAATAGGATCTTGCCATCTGTCTAGAACCTCTAGGTTTTCATTACTTGTATAAATAAACTCTTATTGTAACTGAGAACAAGCAATGAGAAAGTAATGAAATTACAGTAAACAGAGTATTCATCTTCTTCATTCATAAATCTGATAACTCCTTTAGAATCTAGTGGTTTTTATGTGTGACCTTCCTTTTGACTTATCATGGTCGAGGGGATGGCTTAGTCAAGGTTGGAGTCACCGTCGATGGGGATGTATGGGTGGGCCACTTTCCTTTCTAGCACGATTCATGGGTAAGTGGAAGTACTACTTTCGGAACCCAGAACCTATAACATTTTGAAAAAAAATTTCATCTCGCTTTTTTTCTCAAAAAGAAAAAGATACAAACACGCCATCATTACTATTGTTTTCGTTCATAATATCTTTAACTGCTAGTCTGCTATCTAAACAATTAAATAATCTCATTTTTTTCCGAGAAAGTAGGGGTGGGTATTCGGATACCTGTTCGGATCGGATATTTCAGATTTTCGGGTATTTCGGTATAAGGATATAGCACATGTTCAGGTATTTCTGTACTTCGGATCGGGTTCGGATATTTTTAGTTCGAGTTCGGTTATTTCGAAACGGATTCGGATATTTAGATTTTAAAAGAAAAAATAAATAACTTTCATTTTTTAAGTTTCTTATATTTAAAAATATAGATTTCACTTAACTGATTTTTCTATTCTTTTATAGATTCAATGATTAATAGATTTGGAGATAACATTTCAAAAAACATATATATTAATTTAACTATTATTTTTAAGCTTTGGATGTAACTTTTACTAATACATGAAACAAAAAGTTTAACATGCATTTTAAATGAATATCAATTTATTTTTTCATAATTATATATATACTATATGATCTTAAAATATGTTTAACATCAATATGAATATTTTAAATAAAATGATATATGTAAACTAGAAATATAAAGATAAATATACATATGTTCGGTAATCTTCGGATATCCATTCGGGTTCGGATATTATTCGTTCGGATTCGAATATCCAGTTTCTCCTGACTTAACACCCGTTCGAATATTTTACTACATTCGAGCCGAAGTCGGGTTCGGGTGTAGTTTCGGGTATCAGAACAAGAAACAATTAAATAATCTCGACATCACAATGGGAGGAAAGTAACCGATCAAACCACTCAACCTTCCCCATATATAACCTCTACTCTACTTCTATCCATTTCGATCATTTCACACCAAATTTCCTTTCATTTTTTGTTCTAAAGACTAGGCATGGGCATTCGGGGTCCCAATCGGGTTTCGGTTTTATCCAATCGGGTTTCGGTTTTTCGGGTTTATCAAAATCAGCCCCATTCGGATTATTTGAAAGTTCGGTTCGGTACCGGTTCGGGTTCTATCGGGTTCGGGTTGGGGTTAGTAAATCTTCAAAGAACCGGTACAACCCAATATACTTTCGGGTTCGGGTCCCAATCGGTTTTTTGATTTAAAAATATCCGATTTATACCTATTTTGTAACCAAAACCTAAGTAAAATTGGTTTGTTTTGGTTTCAAATACCTAATTTGTACCTCTTTGTAACTAAAACATAAGTAAAATCGATTTAAAATTAAGAAACGAACATCAACCATGATAATTCAAAATTAAACGAAAGAAAAACATATTTATTGATAAAAGAAAACTAAATAAATAAAATCATAAAATGAAAACCACGACCTCATGAAATGAGAAACATTGTTTAATGAAAATAAAATCTAAATCTAAATATTTCAAAATTTAACAGCCACCTTTAACCATCAACCTTCATATAATAGAACCACCAATATTTATGTAATACATAAATATTTTAGATGTTCAATATATCTTAATGTATTTTGAACACATATTAGAAATTGAGATCATATTTGGTATAAGACCTTTCTAGGGTTTTGAATGTTTCGGGTTCTATCGGATATCCATTTAAATTCGGGTTCGGTTCAGATAATACCCATAACCCGAAATACCAAAAAACAAGATCCATTCGGTATTTAAGTCGGGTTCGGATCGGTTCGGATTCATTTTTATCGGATCGGATTCGGTTCGGATTTTCGGGTTCGGTTTATTTGCCCAGCCCTACTAAAGACGTTGAGTTCAATCTCTATCTCAGATCCTCATAATATAATAATACTTTTTGTTACAAATATATCATAATTGATTCTTTTTTTGTCTTTTTATTTGCAAAAAGTGGTAACCACATAATTTTTGCAAAAAAATCTGAAATAATAAAAACTAATCTCAACATTGTTTTGTGAAAAAAAATCTATAAAATGGAAAATCTACGTGACCAGGCCTCAAAGTCTATACTTTTACTTCAAAATAGATTGTGGATAAAGAAATATTTTACATGCTGGTTGAAATGTACGAAAATGCAATGTTTTCATAAAATTGGCAACAATAACATTCAACAAAGTAACACAAATTAAGTAACACAAATTAAGTAACTTAAAAAAAAAAAAAAACTTAAAACCTAGACGCAGAGGATGGCACTTATATCACATCACACACAAAGCCACAAAGTCTTAACTTATAGAAAACAAGACCGTCTCACATTTTCAATCTTGCCTTCTTACTTCTTCGTAAGTTGCCGACGGAGAAGACTTGACTGGAAAGATTCTGGTACCACTATTTCCAGCGGCGGCAGAAGAAACTCCGATGCCTTCTCCACCGTCTACGCCTCCATGTCTCTCCTTTTCCAGTCTCTTCTTCCTCATCATCATCTTCTCCTTTTGCTTCTTCTGCATGACTTGTAGTTGTGCGTAGTTTGCTCCCATCGAAGACATTTTGTGTTCTGTTTCAGTTATGTAATTAGTTTGATTATTATTATTATGACAAAAAGGAAGTGTTGTAAAAGGATTAAGCACTGAAGGATGAGTTTGGCAATGATGAAGAGAAGAATCGTTATTTATAGAGAAACGACCGTTCTTTAGAGCAGCAGCAATGGTGATATTATGTTGGCTCTATAACCTAGATATTTTTATATTATTTTATTATTATTTTTTTCAATTTAAAAAAAAAAAAGGAAACAGCCAATCACAGACTCTGAAACCTGTGCACAGTAACGTTACTCCCAGAAGATTGATCCTTAGTGAAGAGGTAGAAGAGGTTTTGTTGGCACTAGAACCAAAAAACATGGGACCTACAGCATTTTATACTAATTTATTTTTAGCTAAGGATTCGTTTGTTTTCACCGTTGCAGGTGGTCTTATGACCGTTTGGTCATGATTCCATTTTAATCATTCTGCTTCTCCACGCTCGTTCTCTTTTTCCTTTTCTCTATTTCCTTTCTTTAATTGATTAATTCTCTGACTTGGACCTATATTGCCGACTAAAAATTTTAGTTTATTTTTTTTCGGTCGGCTAAAGAGAATTTAAGCTTAAAATTAGTTTAACGTAAATGATCCTTTGTACTATGCCTTAAGAAAACGTGTATGATCTCCAAAATACTAAAACTCTATGTTAATCTGTGTACATCTTCCAAATAAACTGCCAAAATAAATTATTTTCTGATTTTGAAACTATTTTTTTACCAATTAAAAGCAATTTGTCGTACAAAGCACATATGAAACTGTTTTGACTTTTTTTTTTATATATTTTCCATTATCTAAGATGAACTCTTCAATTCCGGATGCATAGATGAGAAGGTAGCTCTCGTATTTCTTTTCCCATAAACTTCTCACTAGATTTGAACCCGCACATCCGTGCGGGTGTTGTATCAATTTAGTAGTAAATTTAAATTTGTATGAAATAAATAATTGTGTTATGTAAACTGAAAATTAATATTTAGATTTGAGTAACACATAACCAAAAATTACTTTTAAAGCTTTTTATTTTATATTTAAATTTGCATATTTTATAAATATTTTCATGTTTGGTGATATATATTTATTAGTTGATTTAATATCAATTAAATATTATAATATTTAATATTGAGATATACTTACAATGAAGTAAATATAGAGGTGCAAAGTATACGAAGTCAATGAGACTAAATAAAGTTTTAGAGATATTTTTATTTCATTTTACATGTGTTTAAATAAAGTTAAAAATGTAGTAAATGATTAATTATATGAATCATATATATAATAAATCAATTATCAAATCTAGTAAATATATTTTAGAATCAAATTAAATAACAATTAATAAAATTTCCGTTAAATATGATCAATAGGAGAAGTTGTTTAGATTTTTTAGCGACATAAGATGGTTTCATTGTTAATAGGAAGAATATGTTAATATTAATTCAGTTTATTAGACTACTTATTAGATGGTCTAGTTATGACTTTTTTACAGTAGATAAAATTGTACTTCTCTTTTAATAGAGAAGATATCCCTCCAATTTACTATACCAGATTTGTTCATAAAAATTGTCATTCTCCTTTTCATCTGTAAAACATCATTTTCCAATCTTATAGGTAATTCTGTAGTAATAAAAAAGTGTTATAAAAAAACAAAAAAATAGTTTAATTCATGCATTAGTTATTCGTGAGCGAGACAGAATATACATTTGAGTTTAAATCAGATTAGTTAGCATAACCCTGTTTTTGGACAATCAGCGTAACCCACTAGATCTAGTTTTAGAGTTTTAATATAAAAAAAAAAAACGTAAGTGAAAAAGGTGACACACATTAATCTAAGATTAAATTAGAAGGGAGGCGTTAACTAACTATGGTGACAGGTATAAATGTGTAGACTTTGTTAAGTGATCACGATATACAAAAGAAAACCACCGTGATTTAGCGTTTCCGGCCGGCGGAGTGGCTCCCATAGCCACCGCCGGTCCGGCTCTTTTTAATTTTTTTTATGCTTTTGCTTCTTCTAACTTATTTATAGATGTAACTTCAGCTTCGGCGTCATCCTCTTCTCGATGGACGTCCGACTTTTTGCCTTCGCCGCTGTATCTGTTACTTGTAGGGACAGGATTCACATCCTCCCACAAGGCCCGAATAATAGATGACCCGGCCCACTGACGACTCTGCGTCGGCCCGACTCCCGACAGAACGGCGCGGCAAAGCCCGTTGAGTTGAAGTAACGACGCCCGGCCCACGGGCGAAAAGCCCATCGAGCTTAGGTCACGAAGATTAGGTCATGGGATCAAGAGGACGTCAGCTATAAAAGAGGACGAAGGGACAACGAGGAAAGGATCCGAAATCACGCTCACTCACTTGGCGGCTAGAATTAGGGTTTTCATCTTGTATTCTCGCCGTTGTACTTTTCTGACCGACAGCTTCCGAGCTCCGGTCTCTCTTCCTCACCGTTTGTTTCCTCTTTTGTACACCGACTAAACTCTTTCTCATCTGAATAAAAACGTCTTCGACTAAACCCACAATCGAAATCTGTCTACTTTAGCATAGAACCGTTTTCCGATCAAACAGTTGGCGCCCACCGTGGGGCAAAGCGAAGTAACGTCAACACCAGATGGGATCGATTAACGACGGTTCCACCTCCGGCGAAGAGCAGGATGCTCGTGAGCCGACTCCAACCCCAACACCGGCGACTCCCTTGCCGGTGCCACCACCAGCATCTATCGACACCATTATGGCGCGTCTAGCTCAACAGGACGCCGCCCAAAAGGCAGTAACCGACCAGCTCACTGCTCTCGCTGCTCTCATCGCCCCCCTCGCCGCGAACGCCGACGCAACGACGGCAGCGTACCGGCGACAACTTTTCGCCACCGAGAGGACGGCCGGCGCCTTACCTACTCAAGACGACGCTCCCGACGCCGACGACCGCGTGCCAGCGCAGACAACCAACGCTCGTGGAGACGCCTCCGACGTGCAAACCATCAACGAGCTCGCGGCGCTCAAGCAGTCCATCCTCGACATCAGCTCGCAAATACACCACGTGACAACATCTGCTCCGCAGATCGAACGCGTCCTCGCCGAGTCTCTCCGAACCCCATTTTCCGCGAAGATAACCAATGTTAGGCTCCGAAAAATGGACAAGCTCCGCTTGCCGACTTTCGACGGACTCTACGACCCGACGGTCCATGTCACATCGTTCAACATCGCTATGCGCCGTGCAAATCTCTCCGACGAAGAGAAAGACGCCGGCTTTTGCCAGCTCTTCGTCGAAACCCTAGAAGGAACGGCTTTGGCTTGGTTCACCGGCCTCAAAGAAAACTCTGTCAACAGCTTCCATGACCTCTCCACCGCCTTCCTGAAGAACTATATCATGTTCACTCGCGAGGAAGCAACCGCTTCCGATCTGTGGAACCTAACCCAAGCCAACGGTCAGAGTCTCCGCGACTTCATGGAAAAGTTCAAATCTGTCGTCTCGAAGATAGACATCCCCGACCAGATCGCCGTCGAATCCTTGAAAAACACCCTTCACCTCAAGTCTACTTTCCGAGCCGACCTTTACCGACACCCGACGCGTTCTCTCGCAGATGCCATAGCGCGTTCCCATAACTTCATAAAAATGGAGGAAGACACGAAGGCAATCATCGGACGACAGAACGCTGCAAAAGACGCAGCAGCAAAGCAGAACTCAGCTAAGACGAGTGATAACCGACAGGAGCCGAGGCAACATTCCTCCGGCAATCCCAAGCGCAACTTCGCGTACGCCGTCGCTGACGAAGCGGATCCCGCGTCTACTGCCGCAGTCCGAGAAAAAGGGTGGAACGTCTACAACCGCCCGTCTTCCGAGAACGATCTGAAAGGCCCAACGTCGCCCGAGTCCTCGGGTCCTAACGCACCCCCTTCCCGCAAGTACTGCGCCTATCACAAAGTCGACACTCACAACACGAATGAGTGCAACGTTCTCTACAAACAGTTCTTGTCATCCGTGGAAAGTGGAAAGCTGGAGATCGAGCCACCCCCCAAACCAAAGCCCAAGAACGGCAAGAGCTGGAGCAAAAACAAGGAAAAGAAGTCTCAGAAATCCAAAGAGAAGCAACCTCAAGCCAAAGCAGACGACGAGGATGCTCAGGATAAAGACGACTCATCGGCTGACGAAGAACAGCCGAGGAACCGTCGGCGAGTAGAGGTCATCCTCTCCAAAATAAGTGACTCTTCGGACGACGAGCAGACTGCGCAGACTTCTCCCCGAGTAAACGCTACCGACGCAGAAGGGACCGACCTTCGGACTTTGCTAAAGAGAAAGGCCGCAACTGCAGCGATCCTCGTACCCACCGAAGCTCCGTCCTACGGTCCCACAGATAGCGCGTCCAAATCCCGAAGGATCGATCCGGATCACCCTTTCCAAGTTTCCGATCTACGCGATAGCCTCAACTCTAGGGTTGACGACCTGAGGATAAAGCTCAACCGTTCCAAACGATCTGACCTGCGTAGGCACTTGGAAAAAGCGAAAGAACGCCATTCCACTACCACTGCAGACGACACTGGGACTAACGACCTCCGCGAACAGATCGAATCTCGACGCAGAAGTCGCTTCCCCCGGATCAGCGTAATCATGGGAGGATCCCCCCTCTGCGGTGACTCCGTCAGAGCAGTCAAAGACTACAGGCGACAAGCCGTTACCTCCAGACGTTGGCCTTCGTCTGCTGGAGACGACCATCAAATAACATTTTCCAACGCCGACGCACGGGGCGTCCACATGCCTCACAACGATCCACTCCTCGTCGACATCGGGATCGGAGAATGTCAAGTCACCAAAGTCTTGATCGATACCGGGAGCTCGGTCGATCTCATCTTCCGCCACACGCTGGATAAGATGGGCGTTGATCTGCAGAACATGAAACCATCTTCTCGCACCCTTACCGGATTTAACGGAGCTTCGGAGCAGATGCTCGGTACGATACGCCTCCCCGTCTATGCAGGAGACATCGTTCGCACGGTGAAATTCTCCGTTATACAAGCTAGAGCGCCGTATAACGCGATTCTTGGCACCCCCTGGCTCCATGCAATGAGAGCCATTCCGTCGTCTTACCACCAGTGTGTCAAGTTCCCGGGCAAGGACGGCAGTACGCAAACCATCCGTGGAGACCAGCAGGCCGCGAGAGAAATACTCATTGCAACGGTGAAACTCCAGCAATCCGTATCCCTCATCAACTCCGTCTCCAAACCTATCCATAAAGTATACCCTCAGAAGGAAGAAATCCGCGAGGTCCCGCTCGACGTAAACGACTCGACAAAGGTCGTACGAATCGGCGCTTTTCTCTCGGATGAAATGCAAACCCAGATCACCTCTTTCCTCCGAGAGAATGCCTCAACATTCGCCTGGTCCGCAGCAGACATGAAGGGAATCGATCCGACTATAACCTCGCACGAGCTGAACGTCGACCCCACTTTCAAACCAATCCGGCTGAAAAGGCGTAAACTCGGGCCCGATCGATCGAAAGCAGTCAACGAGGAAGTAGACCGATTACTCGCAGCAGGATCCATCACCGAGGTCCGGTACCCCGAGTGGTTAGCAAATCCGGTTGTCGTCAAAAAGAAAAACGGGAAGTGGCGCGTCTGCGTAGATTTCACCGATCTCAACAAGGCATGCCCGAAAGACAGCTACCCACTCCCCCATATCGATCGACTGGTCGAGTCAACAGCAGGCAACGAACTGCTTACCTTCATGGATGCCTTCTCGGGGTATAATCAAATAATGATGCACCCCGACGACCGAGAGAAGACCGCTTTCATCACTGATCGGGGAACCTACTGCTACAAGGTCATGCCTTTCGGCCTGAAGAACGCTGGAGCGACTTACCAGCGCCTCGTCAATAAGATGTTTGCTGACAGACTGGGCAACACCATGGAAGTATACATCGATGACATGCTAGTCAAATCGCTTCACGCGAGCGATCACCTCGACCATCTGCGCGATTGTTTCACGACGCTAAACGAGTATGGGATGAAACTCAACCCGGCCAAATGCACATTCGGCGTCACCTCGGGCGAGTTCCTCGGATATATAGTGACCCAGCGAGGCATCGAGGCCAACCCGAAGCAGATATCAGCAATCCTCGACCTACCCAGTCCAAAGAACAGTAGAGAGGTGCAGCGTCTAACGGGCAGAATCGCGGCCCTCAACAGGTTTATCTCCCGATCAACCGACAAGTGTCTTCCTTTCTACGAGTTGTTGCGAGGGAACAGACGATTCGTATGGGACGATAAGTGCGAAGAGGCATTCTCTCAACTCAAGCAATACCTCACTACACCCCCAGTCCTCGCGAAACCGGAAGTCGGTGATATCCTGTCTCTTTATATCGCAGTCACTTCTTCAGCAGTTAGCAGCGTCCTCATCCGAGAAGACCGAGGCGAACAGAAACCCATTTTTTACATCAGCAAACGCATGACCGAAGCGGAAACCCGCTACCCAACTCTGGAGAAAATGGCCCTTGCTGTCGTTACCTCGGCTCGTAAACTCCGACCCTACTTCCAGTCACACAGTATCGAGGTTCTCTCCAACCAGCCTCTACGGACGGTGATGCAGAACACGAATCAGTCAGGAAGATTGACTAAATGGGCAATGGAACTTAGCGCTCACGACATAACGTACAAGAACCGCACGGCGGCCAAGTCACAAGTCCTTGCTGATTTCCTCATCGAGCTCACGCCAGAGCTCGAACAAGACCTCGTCCTACCCAGTAACAACTGGATATTGCACGTGGACGGTTCCTCCACGAACAAAGGCTCGGGCGCAGGCGTCCAGTTGCAGTCGCCAACCGGAGAATTGATCCGACAATCCTTCACCTTCGGTTTTAACGCTTCAAACAACGAGGCAGAATACGAGTCTCTCATTGCGGGACTCCGTCTCGCCCAAGCAGTCAAAGTTAAACGACTAAGCGCGTATTGCGACTCCCAGCTTGTCGTCAGTCAGTACCACGGAGATTACGACGTACGAAACGACCGAATGGATTCCTACCTTCGCATCGTCCAAGACCTAGCCAAAGGTTTCGAGTTCTTTGAACTAACGAAAGTCCCCCGTGGGGAGAACATCTGCGCAGACGCTTTCGCTGCCCTCGGTAGCAAGCTCCACGATCAAGTAAAGCGGACGATTCCAATCCACCGAATCGAGAAGCCCAGCATTGATCAGGAAGGAGGGACCGTTGCTTCGGTCACCGAAGCGGCATCTCCCATTGACGATTCCCCCACGATGATTGACGATGATCAAACAACCGACTGGCGTCTCGAGTTCATTAACTTCCTCGCCCATGGAACGTTACCCACGGATAAATGGGAAGCAAGGCGATTAAAGCGACGCAGCGCGCATTACGTCGTCACCGAAGGTGAGCTCCACCGATGGACCGCCACTAAAGTTCTCCTCAAATGTATCCATGGCGAACAGACGAGGCTCGTTATGGCCGAAACCCACGAAGGCGCGGCAGGTAATCACTCAGGAGGACGAGCTCTCGCTCTGAAGATCAAGAATCTCGGTTTCTACTGGCCGTCAATGAACACAGATTGCGACTCCTACGTTCGTCACTGCGACAAATGCCAACGCCACGCTTCTACGATCCACAGTCCGACCGAACTCCTCCGAACCATGACCGCACCATACCCTTTCATGCGGTGGGGAATGGACATCATTGGCCCATTGCCGAACTCCAGGCAAAAGCGCTTCATCCTTGTCTTAACTGACTATTTCACAAAGTGGGTGGAAGCAGAGGCATACGCAAACGTCACCGACAAAGAAGTACAGAAGTTCGTCTGGAAAAACATCATTTGCCGTCACGGACTTCCTTATGAAATAGTCACCGACAATGGATCCCAATTTATCTCGCACAACTTCCGTGAGTTCTGTGAGAAATGGAGAATCCGTCTCAACACCGCGACGCCGAGGTACCCGCAGTGCAACGGACAAGCCGAGTCAACGAACAAAACCATCATCGATGGTCTGAAGAAACGACTCGACCTCAAAAAAGGATGCTGGGCAGACGAACTAGATGGCGTTCTATGGTCTCACCGCACGACACCTCGGGGAGCAACACAAGCTACCCCCTTTTCGCTAGCATACGGGGTTGAGGCAATGGCACCAGCCGAGGTTAACGTCACCAGCTTAAGACGTTCCAAGATGCCTCTTCACAACGAGATCAACCGAGACATGCTCCTCGACGCTCTGGACAATATCGAGGAAAGACGCGACCAAGCGCTACTATAATAAGAAGGTTCGATCCCGACCTCTCGAACTCGGAGACCTCGTCCTACGCAAAGTGTTCGAAAACACTAAAGAGTGGAAAGCCGGCAAATTAGGCGCCAATTGGGAAGGCCCGTACAAGATTACACAAGTCATAAGGCCCGGAGTTTTCCGACTTGAAACTTCTCATGGAGACGCAGTACCTCGCGCTTGGAACTCCATGCATCTACGACGCTTCTACTCGTAAGGTGATCGCCACCAAAAAAAAAAAAAAAAAAAAAAAAAAAAAAAAAAAAAAAAAACCCGGGCAAGTGCATCCTTCGGTCACTCTTGCCCGTGCAACCGAGTAAGTGCACTTCACGGTCACTCTTACTCACAAAACCCGAACTACGAATGGCTTGATCCTCATCCGAGGTACGTAGGCAGCCTTAACCGGTCCAGCTGTAACAAAAAAAAAAAAACCTTCTCCGAGAAGAAAATCCCATAACACGAGGGTCCGTCCCCTCATAGCGATATCTATACGCGAGCTCGGCCCAGTCCTCTCGCAAACGTACAACGATGCTCGCCCCGTCGGCGAATGAGTCCTGATCAGACACATATTCGCGGGAACACGGTCGTGTCGCTACCGCTAGTCGTGCGCCCGAGACAATGACTCTGTTATTTCGTAATTTGTAAAGCAACGGTTTGGCCAACCAAAAACTTTGGGATTACTTCGAAATCAATAGAACCGTCAATGTCTGAAATTTTCTCTAAGTTTAAAAGAGTCCACAATCATCTTCACATTCTCAAAAGAAGAAATGACGAAGATTAAGACAACGAACGGACGTTCGTCACAACAAAAGTCGGGATTCAACCCACCTAAAAGAAAATCATCGTTTGTCCAAAGTCGAACCAATCGACAGGCAAATCAACAAAGTGCTACAAGTTTTAAAGGCGAAGCCTCACGAGGCATAAAGGAAAAGAGTAGCAGGAACGGTCCGAAAACAATGACCAAAACAATAAAAGGGAAAGGAAAGGCAGTTCAATCCTCAGCAGGATCCTCAGTCGCATCCGGTCCTTGCTCCTCGGGCCTCTGAGCCTCCGTCCTCTGCCCTCCGGATCCACGTTCCTCGTCTTCACCTCGTCCACTCGGTTCCGCTGGCGCCTCGAGATCGGTACCATCTCCTTGTTCCTGATTGGAGAGAACCCCCTGGTCCTCAACCTCTTCCTCGCTTTGATCGTTCGCTTGATCCTCAGCAGAGGAGTCCGACATGAGAAGAATCGGAGATCCCTTCTCGGCTACGTCAGAAACTGTCCCCTTCTCCAAGGCCTCTTTTTCCAGAGTTTGATCAACGGGAGTCGGAGCACCAGCAAGATCGTCTACTGAAACCACCTCTCGGGGAGGATCTTCACCGAGCTCCCGGCCTCCACAGCCTTCAGCAACCGAGTCCGAAAGAGCAGCCGCGTCTTTCGGGTCGATCAGATTGGAGTTGGACCCGAAGGTATTAAGGCCGGCGAGCATCCTCTCATCGACAAACTGAGAGGGCAACACGAGTGGAGAGAGAGCAAGATCGCTTTCTGGAATATCTCCCACGTTGAGCTCCTTAGCTGCCTGATCGTACTCCTTCTCCCGAACCGCAAACATATCGATGGTATCCTGCGGAATGTCGCGGCCTGCTTCCAGCAGAACCTCAAGGCAAGACCTCGTCCCATACGCCTGATTATACATGGCGGTGGCATCATCGAAAGGTCCGCGACGCTTCTCCCGGTCCATGATGTTGCGGAAGCGCCTGTTGCATTTCGCGATCATTTCAGTCTGAACGCGAATCCTCTCCTGCGTCACCTCGAAGACTCGAGAACGCTTCAGTCGTTCGATCTCCCTCGCCTGGTGCTCGATCTTCCTCTGGTGCTGCTCGACGATCTTTGCCTGATCCTTCTCCATCTCTTCTTCCTTTTCCTTCATCAGGGCTATCTCAGTTTCAAGGATCCCCACGGTCTCTTGAGCAGTGCCCAACGCGGCCTCGGTAGTAGCCAACTTCTCCTTCTGAGCCTTTCGACGAGAGATCGCGCGGGACGCCTTCTCTTTGAGCTTGTCAGTTTCGGCCGTCCACTCGGCTTTCTTCCTCTTAATAAAAGCATCTTTGGCCGCCACCAATTCTCGGAGCGTCGCAGCTCGGTGCGAGTCGCCTTAAGCTCGGAATCGTACAACTCTACGAGGAAGTTCATGCTCCCGTCGCTCTGCAAAACGAAAAATCGAAGATATGATTAGCACTTCTCCAAAATGAAAGATCAAACAGCAACACTTCATGCTAAATCAAAGAAAAGGAGAACCGTTACCCGAAGTCTGGCTTGGGCAGCATCGGTATACTCTTTTCTGAAGATAAGATCGTTCAGGAGCAATGGGCGAGGACCACCATTAATCTGACTCACCAACTCCGCGCATTTGTCCGGAGCATAAATAAGGGGGGTCGTCCCGTCGTACTCGAACCGTACTTTATCGGGGAACTCTGGAGGACCTCTCTTCGGAGCAGCGCTCCGAACATTCGGAGTCTTAGAAGTCGACGGCTGCACCATGGCCATCGTAGGAGCCGGAGCTGGCGGGTCCTCGCTTTGAACACCTCCATCGCTAGGACCCTTCTTCTTCTTTCTCCTGTTCAATAGAAGCCGCGCTTCGGGGGAAGCGTCTTCCGCCTCTTCTGAGGGATCAGCAACCGCATTTTCGCCAACATCCTCCTGAGATTTGGCCCCTTCCTGGGAGAGCGGTCCTTCGCTGACTTTGCCTTCCTTCTTTTTTCTTCTTAGGAGGGCCCTCACTCCCCGGATGTTTGGCGGGCTCATCCTCTTGATCCCCTTCAGCCAGAGAATCGCGCCGGGACCTCTTTTTTCCCTTCTTTTTTGACGGACCGGGAGTTGCCACCGGAGCATCCTCGGAACCCCCTCCAGCCTGCTGAACATCTACGGTC
The DNA here is from genome assembly GCF_000801105.2 of Raphanus sativus. Lineage (NCBI taxonomy): Eukaryota > Viridiplantae > Streptophyta > Magnoliopsida > Brassicales > Brassicaceae > Raphanus > Raphanus sativus. Next base: position 32,859,988 of record NC_079514.1, on the reverse strand, counting down.
GGATCCCCAGTCGGAGAGTCTCCACCACGAGTCGGGGATCCATCCCTCGAGACAACCAGCGGGGGGCTTTCGACAACTGGCGCCGCCAAGCGCGGGGGATCGGCCCTCGGAAGACTTAGCTGAGCCCTTATCAGCTCGCTCAAATTCGGTTGAGGCCTCATCTTCCTAGCTTCGTTGATCAGTTTCTGAACACGCGTGGTGAAAAGCGAGAGACGTCTTTTACCAGGAACGCCAACCGAGGGAATGCTGGAATCCCAATCCCCTGTAAGGAGATACGAAAAGGAGGTTAATCGTTGGAGCAAGCCCCCCTCAACCTTGAAAACAAAAACATAAGTGAAGGAAAGGGAGCAATACTTACTTCTCGATATCCTATTGATGCTCCTGCGAATTCTCTCCCGAGTAATCGTGCTCCAGTTCTCCTGACGAAGCAAAGCAACCTCGCGAGCACTCGCGATAAAATCCTCCGGGTATGTAGCAGACGTCGGATGGTCAACTGCACAAATGACAAACACGAAGAAAAAGCAGAAGGTTAGCAACCCGGAGACACATCTCAGATAATCAAAGCGATCTACCAATATCAGGGTTCCATAGGACCCGATAGTCGTCGTTGGGAGGATCCTCGAAGGCCGACTCGTCTGCCCTAATGTAAAAGTAGTGCCTTTGCCAGTCATTCGTCTTGCTCGGATACCCGGTGACCACGTTATAGCTCGGGCGCATCTTGACAACCCAAAGCCCATCGTTCATCGTCTGAACGGATGTTAATTCCTCGAAGACTCGAACACTTAGCGACACGTCGTTCTCAGCAGCCATCACCATCAGTGCTACGGCTAGTCGGTACGATCCGTTCAGAAACTGACTTATCGCCGCGTCCCGACGTCTCGCGTATGAAGTCACCAATCTAGGAATCGGGAACCACAACTTGGTGTCCTTCTGGAAATAGGACTCGTAGACGCACTGATAGCCGAGCGGAGGAGACCACGGTCTCTGATCCGACGAAGGTATCAGGAAAGTCACCCCGGTCCCTCGGAAATCCCGGAGTAGCTTTTTCACGCTGCTCGCTGTCGATCGAGTTCCTTCCACATTGCTCCAATCCTGCCCCACCACGTCAGGAGAACGGATAAATTCAGGAGGCAAGGCTGAGAGTTCCTCGAAGATTCCTTCGGGGAAAAAGACCATCGGAATACAGGCAGGAACGGGATCTCGGTCTTTCGCTCCCCCTTGACCATCCCTCCCGCACTCTCGGGTCCGAGAAGCCGTCCCTTCTCTCTCTTCCCTGTGAAGCTGCGCCGACTCGGATACTAACAGCCTCTGCGCACGGTCCATATTCACAGTATCCATCATCGCCTCTCGATGGATTCGCTCGGCCTCGCCTCCGATTCCCGCAGGGTCAGATCCACTCGCTATCTTCTTCCCTTTCTGCTCCCTCGTTAATTTCCGACTCGCCGACATACCGCTATATATTCTACAACAACAACTAGAGAGAGAAGTGGAGGAGAGAGAGAAAAGTACCTGGTCTCGCGGAGAAGAAATGAGAGAAATGAAAGGGGAGGGCGCTATATATAGGAGAGAGGGGTTCGCGTCTAATCGAGGCGTCATAATTAGGTCTACCTGGGCCTAATTGGGCCTTGATTAGACATTAATTGCCTCATTAAACCAACGCGTCGCTTCGTCTTCTCGGAGAACCGGAGTAAACCGTAACGAACCGTCGGTTTAAACCGACAATCACCAGACCGAAACACCGGTCCGATTTCCCCGCGATAACCAAAACTAACCGGAAAATCCAACGGTTTAGAGAGAATTCGATACCGATCTCCAAACCAACAAATTAAAACTGCAGCACCGAGTGGACGTCGACATCGAAACGGTTCACCCCCGCGTCACCGTAACTCGGTTCATCTATCATTCAAACCATCTCCTTCACAATTCATCGAGCTCGGCCCGCGCCTCCCATCAATAAACTGGGGGGGGCTTACTGTAGGGACAGGATTCACATCCTCCACAAGGCCCGAATAATAGATGACCCGCCCACTGACGACTCCGCGTCGGCCCGACTCCCGACAGAACGGCGCGGCAAAGCCCGTTGAGTTGAAGTAACGACGCCCGGCCCACGGGCGAAAAGCCCATCGAGCTTAGGTCACGAAGATTAGGTCATGGGATCAAGAGGACGTCAGCTATAAAAGAGGACGAAGGGACAACGAGGAAAGGATCCGAAATCACGCTCACTCACTTGGCGGCTAGAATTAGGGTTTTCATCTTGTATTCTCGCCGTTGTACTTTTCTGACCGACAGCTTTC